>NC_064629.1:780212279-780234657 GCF_023864275.1 Schistocerca cancellata | reverse complement strand
TCCTGGTCTCAACTACAGTAAACTGCACTCCCCACACCCTCCACCCACCAGTTTCGTCCCTTCTGTCCTATCGTACTTTCTCAATTCACATACCCTTACTTCATTGTGCACTGGTATCTACCAACACATTCTCAAGTCTTTTCCCCACTCTGATCTTCTCCTCTCTACATCTACATCCATACTATGCACGCCACCTGACGGTCTGTGGCTGAGGGTACTTTGAATACCTCTATCGGTTCTCCATTCTGTTCCAGTTTCTTATTATTCATGGAAAGAAAGAGTGTCAGTGTGCCTCTGTGTGGGCTCTAATCTCTCTGATTTTATCCTCATGGTCTCTTCGCAAGATATACGTAGGAGGGAACAATATACTGCTTGACTCCTCGGTAAAGGTATGTTCTCGAAACTTCAACAAAAGCCCGTACCGAGCTACTGAGCGTCTCTCTTGAAGAGTCTTTCACTGGAGTTTATCTATCATGTCCGTAACACTTTCGCGATTACTAAGTGACCCTGTAACTAAGTGCTCTGCTCTCCGTTGGATCTTCCCTATCTCTTCTGTTAACACTATCCGGTATGGATCCCACATTGGTGAGCAGTATTCAAGCAATGGGCAAACAAGAGTACTGTAACCTACTTCCTTTGTTTTCGGATTGCATTTCCTTAGTATTCTTCCAATGAACCTCTATCTGGCATCTGCTTTACCGATAATTAATTTTATATGGTCATTCCATTTTAAATCACTCCTAATGCCTACTCCCAGATAACTTATGGAATTAACTGCTTCCAGTTGCTGACCTGCTATATTGTAGCTAAATGATAAAGGATCTTTCTTTCTATGTGTTCGCAGCACATTACACTTACCTACATTGAGATTCCTCCGTGTACCATGTGTGTGTTCATTGCAGACCCTCCTGCATTTCAGTACAATTTTCCATTGTTACAACCTCTACTACAGCATCATCCGCAAAAAGCCTCAGTGAACTTCCAATGTTATCCACAACGTCATATATATATATATATATATATATATATATATATATATATATATATATATATATATATAGAGTGAATAGCAACAGTCCTACAACACTCACCTGCAACACACCTGAAATCCCTCTTACTTTGGAAGACTTCTCTCCATTGAGAATGACGTGCTGCGTTCTGTTATCTAGGAACTCTTCAATCCAATCCAATCACACAATAGGTCTGATAGTCCATATGCTCTTACTTTGTTCACTAAACGACTGTGGGGAACTGTATCAAACACCTTGCAGAAGTCAAGAAACACGGCATCTACCCGGGAACCTGTGTCTGTGGCCCTCTGAGTCTTGTGGACGAATAGCACAAGCTGGGTTTCACATGATCGTCTTTTTCGAAACCCATACTGATTCCTACAGAGTGGATTTGTAGTCTCCAGAAAAGTCATTATACTCGAACATAATACGTGTTCCAAAATTCTACAACTGGTCGACGTTAGAGATATAGGTCTATAGTTGTGCACATCTGTTCGACGTCCCTTCTTGAAAAAGGGGATGACCTGTGCCCCTTTCCAATCTTTTGGAACGCTACGCTCTTCTAGAGACCTACGGTACACTGCTGCAAGAAGGGGGGCAAGTTCCTTCGCGTACTCTGTTTAAAATCGAACTGGTATCCCATCAGGTCCAGCGGCCTTTGCTCTTTTGAGCGATTTTAGTTGTTTTTCTATCCCTCTGTCATTTATTTCGATATCTACCATTTTGTCATCTGTGCGACAATCTAGAGAAGGAATTACAGTGCAGTCTTCCTCTGTGAAACAGCTTTGGAAAAACACATTTAGTATTTCGGCCTTTAGTCTTTAATCCCTTGTTTCAGTACCATTTTGGTCACAGAGTGTCTGGACATTTTGTTTTGATCCATCTACCGCTTTGACATAAGACCAGAATTTCTTAGGATTTTCTGCCAAGTCAGTACACAGAACTTTACTTTCGAATTCGTTGAACCTCTCGCATAGCCCTCCTCACACTACATTTCGCTTCGTGTAATTTTTGTTTGTCTGCAAGGCTTTGGATATGTTTGTTTGCTGTGAAGTTCCCTTTGCTTCCATAGCAGTTTTCTAACTTGGTTGTTGTACCACGGTGGCTCTTTTTCATCTCTTATGATCTTGCTAGGCACATACTCATCTAATGTGTGTTGTACGACAGTTCTGAACTTTGTCCACTGATCCTCAACACTATCTGTACTTGAGATAAAACTTTTGTGTTGAGTCGTCGAGTACTCTGAAATCTGATTTTTGTCACTTTTGCTAAACAGAAAAATCTTCCTACTTTTTTTAATTTTTCTATTTACGGCTGAAATCATCGATGCACTAACCGCTTTATGATCGCCGATTCCTGTTCTGCATTAACTGTTTCAAATAGTTCGGGTATGTTTCTCACCAGAAGGTCTAATATGTTACTGCCGCAAGTCGGTTCTCTGTTTAACTGCTCAAGGTAGTTTTCAGATAATGCACTTAACAAAATTTCACTGGATTCTTTGTCCCTGCCACCCGTTATAATAAACATTTGATTCTCCCAGTCTATATGTGGTAAATTAAAATTTCCACTCAGAACTATAACATGGTCGGGAAACCTACTAGAAGTATTTTCCAAATTTTCCTTCATGTGCTCTGCCTCAACAGCTGCTGAGCCAGGGGCCTATAGAGACATCCAATTACCAAGTCTGAGCCTGCTTTAACCGTGACCTTCACCCAAATTATTTCACATTTCGGATCTCCGTCAATTTCCTTCGATACTATTGCACTTTTTATCACTATAAACACGTCTCCCCGTTCACTGTCCATCCTGTCTCTTCGGTATACATTCCAATCTGAGTTTAGAATTTCATTACTGTTTGCGTCTGGTTTCAGCCTACTTTCCATCCCTAGTGCTATGTGGGCATTGTGACCATTCATTAATGAGAGCAGTTCTGGGACCTTTCTATAGACGATCCTGCAGTTTACTATTGCCACATTAATGTTGTTATTCCCTGTTGCGTTTTGCCTACTACTTACCTTGTTGCATCTCAGGAAGCATCTTGTCGGGCCTAGGGAGGGAATTCTCTAACCTTAAAAACCCACATGTTCACTCCACACATACTCCGCTACCCTTGTAGCCACTTCCCGCGTGTAGTGCATGCCTGACCCATTCCTGGGGACCCTACATTTCTCCACCTGATAGCGGAGGTCGAGAAATATGCACCCCAGATCTCCTCAGAATTGTCTGAGCATCTGGTTTAAGCCTTCCACTCGGCTCCAAACCAGAGGACCGCGATCGGTTCTGGGAAAGATACTGCAAATAGTTAGCTCAGGTTCCATCCCGCGAGCGAGGCTTTCCACCTTCACCAACTCCGCCACCCGCCTGTATGAACTGAGAATGACCTCTGAACCCAGACAGCAGGAGTCATTGGTGCCGACATGAGCAACAATTTGCAGTCGGGTGCACCCAGTGCTATCGCCGCCGGTAGGGCCTCCTCCACATCTCGGATGAGACCCCCCGGCAAGCAGACAGAGTGAACACTAACCTTCTTCCTCGACCTTTCCGCTATTTCCCTAAGGGGTTCCATCACCCGCCTAACATTGGAGCTCCCAATCACTAATAAACCCCTCCCCCCCATGTGCCTGCACGGACCTTGCTGAAGGAGTGGCCGCATGTCCACCCACAGGCAGAGCGGGCGATGCCACACAGCCAACCTCCACATTGACCCTTTTCTGTGTCCCCCTCCCCTCCCCTCCCATACTCCCCTTTCTCACAGCCTCCCAGCACTGTGTCTAGAAGCTTTGAGCTTTGTCCTGCTGCCATCTAGTCCCTGCATGACCCATCAGACAGAGCTCTTCTGCCCCCTTCCCTCTATTGCTGCTTTCGTGCAATGTTACAGAATGGTTGGAGGCAGTGGTCACATGTATGTGAGGTGTGCCTTCTTATGTGAATGTGTGTGCTTCCTTTCTTTAGTGAAGAAGGCTTCAGCCGAAAGCTCATTATGTAACAGCCTTTTCGTTGTGCATGCCTGCAAATCAGTGTCATCTTTACAGTGATTAGCAATCTATCCTTTTCATAATTATATTCTTAATCATTTCATAGATTTTCAAAAGTGGATATTGTGAACATTGGCCTGTAGTTTCCTAATAAATCTGTTTTTCATTTATGAAACAGTCGGTTTACTTGTTTTTAGTGAATGTGGAAATATACCTCCCTCTATTGCAGTATTCCACATATGTTAAGGATATTAGTATATTTTCGATACATTTCTTCAAGGTATCATGCAATAGCATTGAAGCCAGATGAATGTCTGACTTTTAGTTGCTTTATTAGATTTGAAACTTTTGTATCCATTGCTGGGATGAATGCAATGGTGTGGTTTAAATGTGGTACTGTTCTTATTGTCCTTACTTCATCTGTCTTTGGTCTCATAAATTCATCTGCTACAGTTATATATCATCTACTTCTAGAGGATCTACATCACTCATGCCATGCTTCAGTGATCAGATGAACAGAGGACATTTTGTTACTTTTCCCATTTCTTTATTTATGGAGGACCATAAGTGTTTTGAGTAATTATCTCCTTTCTCTACAGCTGCCTTAATGAATATCATCTCTCTTTTCTCTGATGTACCTACAGTACTGTTTCTTTTTATCTTGTACAGAGTAGTGTAAGCCTGTCTCTCTTGCTTAGTTGTCATAATACTCAGAGCTTAGTTCTTGCATGGAGTACCTATCCAGCTTTTCTTTTTTTGGGACTTTGTTACTAGCCTTTTGCTGACAGAACATGTAACACAATAATAATAATAATAATAATAATAATAATAATAATAAAACAAAAGCCTCGTCCCATTTATCTGCATATGCCACTTCCCATTTTCTGCCATTAATAGCTTATTTAATTCTTTTGTGAGTTACTCTGCCTTTTTGCACTCACGTGGCCTGGCTAGTGTGTAGTGTATTACCTATGCATCTCAGTATCATTAAAGAATTTTTTGTTGTGATTAAATAATAATTTTCACCATTAGTTACTGTGGTACGTTTATCTATTTTAATTTTTTGGTCTAAGGCGCTGCAGTCATAGACTGTGCGGCTGGTCCCGGCGGAGGTTCGAGTCCTCACTCGGGCATGGGTGTGTGTGTGTGTTTGTTTGTCCTTAGGATAATTTAGGTTAAGTAGTGTGTAAGCTTAGGGACTGATGACCTTAGAAGTTAAGTCCCATAACATTTCACACACACACACACACACACACACACACACACACACACACACACACACTTTTTTGGTTTTATGTATGCTGCAAGTCCAGTGGTGTTTTAGTGTCCCTATTTTTCCTTATGCCTCTGTTCAAATACACAATAGTTACTACAAATTTTCTTTGAAAGTTATTGGATTGTACATTTTAGTTGTTCAAAGAGTGTTTTTATTCCAGCATTTAGTGAGTAGTACAGGTTTAATGCACAGCATATCTTCCATGAAATATTTGTTTCCAAAGCTACAGCTTCAAAGCTCTCACATCTTGCATATTTTGTGGTGTTTTGAATGACTTGACTAGATTTGTTCAGAGATAATGATTATAGCAAGGGAAACACTGAAAATGCTCTCAGCTGCCACTGATGAAAGATGCCTTGTGAATTAACGGAAGAGGCCAAGCTGGCTGCTTTCCAGCCATACTGTGAGGCAACAAGCAGAGATACAGACTGAGACCTCTGTTCTGACCTGCTCCCAAGAAAAGAGAGATGTTACACCCTGTTCAAGATGACATAGCTCTGTGTGCATGGTGTGTATAGTGTCCTTTGCAAATGTGGCAGTATCTAGATAGGTCAAACAATCTTCACAGTTGCAGAACATTTTACCACATGCAAGCAACATAATAAACAAAAGGAGCTTGACTTGTGGGCCATAGCTGAGCACTGCCTGGAAAACAGACACAAAACACAGTTTGAAAAGACCAGAGTCTTGGCTCATAATCAACATATTGGAATTATGTTACAAATGAGGCAGCTGAGATTATAATAAAGAGCAATAATTTTAACGCACACAAGGTGTACATACTTGGCAGGGCATAGGGGAGAGGGGAAGGAGGGGCCTTGGAATTTTGAAAGAAAGCAAAGATAGATGCTTGACACTTATGGGCACCGGACCCTCATGCCATTTGGTCCCGCAGAGCGGACTGTCCAACCCAACTTCCGTGCACGCATCATTTCGGGCCTCTCTGATTGGTACCAGATACTACAATCATGCCTATATATGCAAAAAATTGTGCCAGCCCTGGCAGTCAATGGTTTCTGCTCCTGACAATGATGACAGAGATTGAAAACCAAGATGATTTTATTCAGACACACCACTGCAAAAGGCTGAGGATACTAAGCGCTTTACCTCTTTCAGGTTGTAGTACTAAAACTGACCAAGAGAGAGACTACTGCTCACCATTGGTTATGTGCTTGCTTTTGCTCTGCTGTGCAGAATAGGGGGACAAATGATGGGGGCAGGGTGGTTGAAATCCACTTACTTGAATTTTGGGTTATTCCCCCCCCCCCCCCCCCCCCCCCCTCAAGTAACTTGAGGTAAGGTCTTGGGACCTGTACACAGGGACATAGAATGATCACTGTCTAATCAAATGTGCCTTTTTTCACCCTCCCCCTTACCATTCAAGTGCATGTCATGCCATGCCATACCATGCATTGTATAATGTTCTCTGGGCATATCCTCTGTTTCAGGGAAGTGTGTACAGGGGAAGGAATTGCAGATTATTCTATACAAATTTTCTTCATTTACATACAAAGAACAAGCAAGGTCATACCTTTTAGGAATGCACATAATTACTCAATGTTTACAAAGACTGCACAGTGTCTCATGTAAACTATGAGCGACTTCATAGAGTTCATTTCAATAGAGATCCTTGGATCCTGCTATTAGTAAAATGCACGGGGTATTTGTAGTATTGCAAGGGCGGTTCTTTACGGCTTCGCCCATGGAGCTCCTGGTTTCATGTAATTTGTCGCCGTAACATTTTGTTCATTCCATAATGTTTCAGCAACTTTTTCTGTGATGCCTATCTGCGCAATTATTATTATTATTATTTTTGATTATTCCCATTTAAGAAGGCGTTTGAACTTGAATTCCTTTATGATGATTGTTTATGTTTTTTCTGAGCCCAAATTTTCTTCATGTGTTCACTGTGTTGTTTCTTTCGCTCTGCTGTCCATTT
Organism: Schistocerca cancellata; assembly: GCF_023864275.1. Lineage (NCBI taxonomy): Eukaryota > Metazoa > Arthropoda > Insecta > Orthoptera > Acrididae > Schistocerca > Schistocerca cancellata. The sequence goes on along the minus strand of NC_064629.1, from coordinate 780,227,457 downwards.
GCATCCTGGTCTCTTCTGTGTTGTGGTGTCAAATTTATGTTTTTTGATGATGTTCCTGAATTCAGTTCTATTTTCTGCATCGTTTACTGTTATGTGTGCTTGTCTGAGGTCCTCTTCAACTTCTTTTATCCATTTTGTTTTTCCCCTGCCTGAGTTGATGACTTTAAGAATTCGCTTTGAAATTCTGTTTTCATTCATCCTGTGGATATGTCCGTAGAACTGCATTCTTCGTTTCCTTATTGTATCCGTAATCTTGTCTGTGTATTTATATAATTCTGATGTTGGTCTCTTCTTCCAGATTCCTTGCTCTTGTATCGGGCCAAAAATTTTCCTGAGAATTTTCCTTTCTTGTTTCTCTATTTCTTTGATTTTAGTTTGCCCACCTATTTGTGTTGTTTCCGATGCATACAGTGCCTCCGGAAGTACGACAGTGTTATAGTGCCTCAATTTTGCGTTAATGGTTATGGACTTTTTGTTATAATAGTTCCACATGAGTTTATATGCTTTCTGTAGTTTTTTTATTCTTTCCTCATTGGCCTTTAGGTTGATCCCTGATGGCTGGATGATTTCTCCCAGGTACTTAAAATGTGGTACTTGTATGATTTTCCCATGGGTTGTCACAATAGGCAATTTGTCTTGTGGCACTCTTCCTATGTACTGGGTTTTCTCATATGAGATTTGCAGGCCGGTTCTTTGTGCAATTTCGTGTAACTTCTCTATGGCGTTAGTGGATTCTTTTCTATTATTTGTGAGGATTGCAAGGTCATCCGCAAAAGCTAAACACTTCACATTGAATCTATTATCTTTTCTAATGCCAATTTGGATTCCTTTGACTTCTTTTTCCCCATGTCCTGATAATTTTTTCAAGAATGATATTAAAGAGTAATGGTGAAAGTCCGTCACCCTGTCGCACTCCAGTTTGGATTTCAAATGGTTCTGAGATATCCCCCATAAATTTAACCTTGGAGACTGTGTCAGTTAATGTTTCCCAAATGATTGCTCTTGTCTTTCTGTCAATGCTGAATACTTCCAGCATCTTGCAGAGCGTTACTCTGTCTGTTGAGTCGTAGGCCTTTTTAAAATCTACAAAAGTGACCACTGTGTTTCGGGTGTTTCTCATCTGGAGAATCATTTTCAGATTCCAGATCTGCTCTATGCATGATCGTTCCTTGCGAAAACCAGCCTGGTATTCTCCTATTTGTGGGTCAGCTTGTTCTTCTACTCTATTCATGAGAACTTCTGATAGGATTTTATATGTGACCGGTACGAGTGAGATACACCTGTAATTATTTGGTTCAGTTTTGTCCCGTTTTTGTGGAGTGGATGGATGAGTGCGCATTTCCATTCAGAAGGGATCTGTTCTGTTTCCCAAATGTTTAATACGATTTTGTGAATTTTTCCTGTTAATCTTTCATCATTTAGTTTCCATAGTTCTGCAATAATTCCATCTTCTCCTGGGGCTCTATTGTTGATTGTCTTGATAATTTCTACTATTTCGTTGATGGTTGGCGGTTTAGTGTCAGGATTTGGTGTAGACGTCTGGTAGTGAATATCCTCTGTAGGTCTTTCACAGTTTAGAAGTTTGTTGAAATAGTCTGCTAGGATTTCGCAGTTATTCTTCGTGTTAGTTTCTAGTGAACCATCCGATTTCTTGAAGCAAAGATTGGGTGGCTGGTAACCTGCAATATGTTCTTTAAACGTCTTATAAAAATTCCTGGTGTTGTTGTTCTTAAAGTCTTGTTCTACCTCATCTAGTCGCCGTTTGTCATAATTTCTTTTTTCCCTCCGAATAGTTTCTGATGTTTTGTGACTATTGAAGTTTTTCCAGGCACTGATCCTTTCTTCTATTGCTTGGTCACATATTATATTCCACCACCTGTGTTTTCTCCTTCTTGGGGGTTGACCCAATTTCATCATGGATTTGAGGACGTCCACAAGTTCTGTCCAGTTTGTGGTGTTTGTCTGACTAATTTCCTGTAAGATGTTTTCCTTGTTGAGTTTTATGTATTTGGGGTCTGGTCTCAGCACTTTGTTTAGTTTTGGCTTTTATCTGTAGAAGATGGTGGTCAGAGTCAAAAAATCCTCATCTCGTTTTCACATTCAGAATTTCTGCTGTGTTACTCTAGGAGATGGCCACATGGTCTATCTGGAATTCACCCAACATTGTGTTGGGCGTCTTCCAAGTATACAGTTTCTTGTTACGTTTTTTGAATTGTGTTGACATAATTACGAGGCCAAAATTTTCGCAAAAGCTTCTCAATCTTTCCCCATTCTTGTTAGTTCTCTTGTGAGCTGTATGGATTCCGGTGATTTTCCTGTATTTTTTCTCGTTGCCTAATTGTGCGTTAAAGTCACCTAACAAGATTATTACATGTTGTTTGGCAATTTTGTTTGTTGTCTCTTCAAGGTCATTCCTTAAGTCATCCACTTTCTGGCAGTTCTTCTTGTTACAGTTATTTGTGGGTGCGTGTGTGTTGATCAAGGTATATGCTTTGTCGGCCGATTTGACGGAGAGCGTTGATATACGTTCTGAGGCAGACTGGAAGTCAATGACAGAGTCGCTGATAGATTTGTGGACTGCAAATGCTGTACCAAACCGTTTGAGTCCTTTCTCATTAGTTTTAACTGCTGGTTTTCCTTTGTAGATCCTGTAGTTGTCTGTATCAAAATGGTTTTCGTCCGTAAATCGTGTTTCCTGGATTGCTAGGATTTTGATCTGGAATTTTTGCAGCACGTCTGTAAGTTGTTTGATCTTGCCTAGTTTGAAAAGAGTATTAGTATTAAATGTACCGATGAAGTGTCTTTGTTTTGTGTGTAATAATTTGGACGTCATCTGGTTCTCAAACTTAGGCGTAACATGATGCTCCTGGTCCCCTGGAATCCGATGACCAGGTAAAGCCAGCCTTGCGACTGGTGCCTGGGGTAGTGGATTCATTCCTTGTGTTATCATCATGTTTGGTTTTCAAGTTGAAAACTAACTTGGTGGTGATCCTTCCAAGGAAAGATCACGAGGAATACGACTTGATTGTTGAGATCAAGAAGGTTGCGTCAGCCGCACCATCTAGGCGAACAGACGCTGACCCCTAACCGCTGGATACCAGGCAGACGTTAGTGGATTTCTGTTGATAGTTTTGGTCCACCTCGAGTATTTTATTTGCCCGGTACCCTCCATATCTGGAGAGCATTCCCCTATCCACCACCTGGGGAGGCGCCCGATGGGAGACTATCAACTCCACACAGGGCATTTATTATTATTATTATTATTATTATTATTATTATTATTATTATTATTATTACTTTTACTTCTTTCTTTTCTCAGACGTTATGTCTGGTCAAAAATGGAAACACGGACCTTGATCAAGCGTGACTTCCTTTTAACTGTACGGTATATGCTATATTGCATTTAGGAACTTTCGGGTAATTGAACATGTATCAATAATTACGGATTTCTGTAGTTGTATATATAAGTTTGGATGTAGCTGTATTGCATTGATGTACTGGTGGATATTGTGTGGTATGACTCCTGTAGTTGATAGTATAATTGGTATAATGTCAACTTTATCCTGATGCCACATGTCCTTGACTTCCTCAGCCAGTTGGATGTATTTTTCAATTTTTTCTCCTGTTTTCTTTTGTATATTTGTTGTATTGGGTATAGATATTTTGATTAGTTGTGTTAATTTCTTGTTTTTATTGGTGAGTATGATGTCAGGTTTGTTATGTGGTGGTGTTTTATCTGTTATAATGGTTCTGTTCCAGTATAATTTGTATTCATCATTTTCCAGTACATTTTGTGGTGCATACTTGTATGTGGGAACGTGTTGTTTTATAAGTTTATGTTGTAAGGCAAGCTGTTGATGTATTGTTTTTGCTACATTGTCATGTCTTCTGGGGTATTCTGTATTTGCTAGTATTGTACACCCGCTTGTGATGTGATCTACTGTTTCTATTTGTTGTTTGCATAGTTTGCATTTATCTGTTGTGGTATTGGGGTCTTTAATATGCTTACTGTAATATCTGGTGTTTATTGTTTGATCCTGTATTGCAATCATGAATCATTCTGTCTCACTGTATATATTGCCTTTTCTTAGCCATGTGTTGGATGCGTCTTGATCGATGTGTGGCTGTGTTAGATGAGGGTGCTTGCCATGTAGTGTTTTCTTTTTCCAATTTACTCTCTTCGTATCTGTTGATGTTATGTGATCTAAAGGGTTGTAGAAGTGGTTATGAAATTGCAGTGGTATAGTCGATGTATTTATATGAGTGATTGATTTGTGTATTTTGCTAGTTTCTGCTGGTTCTAGAAAGAATTTTCTTAAATTGTCTACCTGTCCATAATGTAGGTTTTTTTATGTCGATAAATCCCCTTCCTCCTTCCTTTCTGCTTAATGTGAATCTTTCAGTTGCTGAATGTATGTGATGTATTCTATATTTGTGGCATTGTGATCGTGTAAGTGTATTGAGTGCTTCTAGGTCTGTGTTACTCCATTTAACTACTCCAAATGAGTAGGTCAATATTGGTATAGCATAAGTATTTATAGCTTTTGTCTTGTTTCTTTCTGTCAATTCTGTTTTCAGTATTTTTGTTAGTCTTTGTCTATATTTTTCTTGTAGTTCTTCTTTAATATTTCTATTATCTGTTCCTATTTTTTGTCTGTATCCTAGATATTTATAGGCAACTGTTTTTTCCATTGCTTCTATGCAGTCACTGTGGTTATCCAATATGTAATCTTCCTGTTTAGTGTGTTTTCCCTTGACTATGCTATTTTTCTTACATTTGTCTGTTCCAAAAGCCATATTTATATCATTGCTGAATACTTCTGTTATCTTTAGTAATTGGTTGAGTTGTTGATTTGTTGCTGCCAGTAGTTTTAGATCATCCACGTATAGCGAATGGGTGATATTGTGTGGGTATGTTCCAGTAATATTATATCCATAATTTGTATTATTTAGCATGTTGGATAGTGGGTTCAGGGCAAGGCAGAACCAGAAAGGACTTGATGAGTCTCCTTGGTATATTCCACGCTTAATCTGTATTGGCTGTGATGTGATATTATTTGAATTTGTTTGGATATTAAGTGTGGTTTTCCAATTTTTCATTACTATGTTTAGGAACTGTATCAATTTAGGATCTACTTTGTATATTTCCAATATTTGTAGTAACCATGAGTGGGGTGCACTATCAAAAGCTTTTTGGTAATCAATGTATGCATAGTGTAGTGACCTTTGTTTAGTTTTAGCTTGATATGTCACCTCTGCATCTATTATCAGTTGCTCTTTACATCCTCGTGCTCCTTTGCAACAGCCTTTTGTTCTTCATTTATAATTTTGTTCTGTGTTGTATGTGTCATTAATTTCTGTGTAATGACTGAAGTTAATATTTTGTATATTGTTGGTAGGCATGTTATGGGGTGATATTTTGCTGGGTTTGATGTGTCTGCTTGATCTTTAGGTTTCAGATAAGCTATTCCTTGTGTAAGTGTATCAGGGACTGTGTATGGGTCTGCAATGTAACTGTTAAATAATTTACTTAGATGTGAAGGTGTTTAGCCAGAAATTTGCTATTTTATCTTTTCCAGGGGCTTTCCAATTGTGAGAAGAATTAATTGCTTGGGTGACTTCATGTTGCAAAATTATCACTTCAGGCATTTGTGGTATCATCTTGTACATATCTGTTTCTGCTTGTATCCACCGTGCATACCTGTTATGTTGTACTGAGTTTGACCATTATTATTATTATTATTATTATTATTATTATTATTATTATTATTTCATGACTTTTCTTTTATTTTTGCACTTTTATGTAATTTAAGGTTTTGGCCTATCTGATTTTTAAGTTACTTGTTTCACACTTAAATCAGATCTCCTGCCTGGTTTCTCTTGTAGGATGAATGTGAATTATCTTAACCCCTTCAGTCCATGGATATATATGTGGACATTAAGTATTTGCATTGTAAAATTAATAAACTGTTTTTATTAATGGAAGCCATATATCACACATTCGTGTAGGTTGTATAATTTCATTTTTACTATTTGATTGCATCACATTCTGCTTGCAGTGCCACTTATTTTTTGGAGATATGAGTCAGCAGAGTGAGTCTAAATGCAGCTATGAAGGCACTCTTCTTGCACAAGAACCATGTCCAAGAAGTTAAATATATCTTTGCGTAAGAAAGCCTTTGACAGTGTTGACTGGAATACTCTCTTTCAAATTCTGAAGGTGGCAGGGATCAAATACAGAAAGCGAAAGGCTGTTTAGTATTTGTACAGAAAGAAGATGCCTGTTATAAGAGTCAAGGGGCACGAAAGGGAAGCAGTGGTTGGGAAGGGAGTGAGAGGGTTGTAGCCTATGCCCAATGTTATTCAATGTATTTATTGAGAAAACAGTAATGGAAAATAAGAAAAAAATGGAGTAGAAATTAAAATCCATGTTGAAGAGAGAAAAGTCTTTGAGGTTTGCCCATGACATTGTAATTCTGTCAGAGACAGCAAAGGACCTGAAAGAGCAGCTGAACGGAATAGACAGTGTCTGGAAAGAAGGATATAAGATGAACATCAACAAAAGCAAAATGAGGACAATGGAATGTAGTCGAATTAAATCAGGTTATGCTGAGGGAATTAGATTAGGAAATGAGATACTTAAAGTAGTAGATGAGTTTTGCTATTTGGGGAGTGAAATAACTGATGATGGTCGAAGTAGAGAGGATATAAAATGTAGACTGGCAATGCCAAAAAGCATTTCTGAAGAAGAGAAATTTGTTAACACCGATTATAGATTTAAGTGTCAGGAAGGATTTTCTGATGGTATTTGTATGGAGTGTAGCCATGTATGGATGTGAAAATGGACTATAAATAGTTTAGACAACAAGAGAACAGAAGCTTTCAAAATGTTGTGCTCCTGAAGAATGCTGAAGATTAGATGGGTAGATCACATAACTAATGAGGAGGTATTGAATAGAATTGGGGAGAAGAGGAGTTTGTGGCACAACTTGACTAGAGGAAGGGATCGGTTGGTGGGGCATATTCTGAGGCGTCAAGGATCACCAATTTAGTATTGGAGAGCAGCGTGGAGGGTAAAAATCGTAGAGGGAGACCAAGAGATGAATACACTAAGCAGATTCAGAAGGATGTAGGGTGCAGAAGTTACTTGGACATGAAGAAGCTTGCACAGGATACAGTAGCATGGAGAGCTGCATGAAACCAGTCTCTGGACTGAAGACGACGACTCAAAAACAACTGATTTTTAAAATTCTACAAACAAAGTTTTTGATAAGTGTCAAAATATCTTTTAGTCTACTGATTAAGACCTGTACACATGTGAGTACCTTAAATATTTTAGAAAACAACATAATTTAGAAAGTAGCTGGGTAACATCAATAAAACAAAAAATGAAAACATCTTCTCACTGGGACTGAAGAAGTTAATCTTTAGACTTCTGAATTTAAATGTAGGTTATTCTTCACCATTGTATCATATTTTTCTTTCAACCTCTGTATCTCATTAACTCGAAAAGTTCATTTTGTGTCAGATTTTAAACCTGACAAGTAGTTTTTTGTTCAGGCTAGTACCAGTACAACTGTTAATTGTTTACTGCTTTGCATTTGATAATCATCATACTTTTTGCAGCATTACGATGAGAAGATACATCTTATGACACTGATTTGTTGAGATCAGTACATATTTCTCACTTTCACAAATTTAACTATATTCATTGGATTATCATGATAGATGCTTGCACTTGCCACCTTGGTTTGTTTCACAAGTTTTGCTGTTCTTATATTCCTTCCTTCCTCCTGATTCTTAAAACAATGGCCATTTTAAACTATTAATATGCACATAATGACACATAATTAGACTTCTCTTCATTGTACTTTTTTTTGTTTTGTTTTGTTTTTAACACCAGAAACCAGAGAGCTCATTTGCTTTTGTAACAAGTTTCAAGAAATTCAGTTTGAATCTCTTTACACATACCAATCTTCTAAACATTTGGCTATTGTTTTTAGCACTGCTGATAGTAAGTATAAAAACTTGCAGATTAAGAAGTACAGAATATTTTTCAAGCTCCTTAATCTGAAGTTTTGTTAGTTACATTAATTAAAATAAAGAGAACCTCTGTGAATCTTTGCCAATTGTAGATTAAAAACTAGCTCATAAAATTTATTGAACATACAAAACAATATATAGTCGAGGAAATAACAAGGACAAAGCACATTACACAATTCCTTCTCCAACACATGTACACTCAATTTAGGAAATAAGTTATATGCAAAATTAATAAAAAATGCAAGAAATAAAATGTGTATATGTCAACATATTAATACAAACATTTTATTGAGCCCACGGTATATCCAACTAATTATTATATGGAGGCTGAACAAAAATATGGTAACACCGTGATAAATCCTTACTCAAACAAAAACACAAAGGCTAGCCAAGCCTGCATGTTCCACTGTTGTATTTGACCTGAATGGCACATGTGCAGTGTCCTCAATATGTGTCAGTTGTGGCCCTAACAGTATTCTGTGCAGATGTTAGTGCTTTGTCAGAGCTCAGTGTATTCGAACATTGGCAAATTCTTGGTGCTTGTATGGTGGGCACTTCTGTAATGAATGGAGCCAAAATGTTTGGTGTTTCAAGAGGCATTATATCTAAGATTTATACTGAATACAGGGAAAGCAGAAAACATCATGCATTGAGTCATGCCGTGGGCAAAAGTGTGTTGTGAGATTGTGATAGCCAATCATTGCAGATTGTGATGAAAAAGAAGAGGACAGTTGTAAAAGTCACTGCAGGACTGAATGTCACACTTGTGTATCCTGTCAGCACCAAAATAACACAGAAGGAGGTCCACAAGACAGGAATTGCAAGGCGAGCTGGAATTCCAAAACCACTCGTCAATGATCCAAGTGCTTGTAACATGAAAATGTGGAGCCAACGCCACAAAACCTGGACTATGGAACGATGGAAGAAAGTCCTTGGTCAGACGAGTCTTGTTACACACTGTTTACATCCCAGGGGCGTGGTGATGATTTGGGGTTACTCTCCAATGTTGCATTACTGTGACAGACTGTGTGACCATTTTGTCTCATCAGGTCCATCCCTTGGTGCAATGTTTGTTCCACCACTGGTGATGCTGCATTCCAAGACGACAGGGCCCCTGTTTGCACCGTGCAGGACTGGTTTTGTGAGCATGGAGATTGATTGTTGCATCTTCCTGGCCACCAATTACCATATCACAATAACATTGAATGCTTGTGGTCTGCTTTCGAAAGGGGTGCGTGACCAATATGGTGCATGACCACTGTCCACCTCCACCGTTACCTCAACTTGTGCCTATTTTGCAGGAAGAATGGTGTAAGATCCCCTTCAAACCCACATAGGACCTGTATTATCCATTCTGAGATGACTAGAAGCTTTTTTAAATACTAATGGGTTTACTGATATGTCCAGTTCTACGAGAGACAAGTAGCCACAATATAATAAATTTATTTCTCAAACACAATTTTAACAAAGTCCTCTACATATTATGAAAGTGAAGTTCTTCCACAAGTGAAAAATAAACAATGTTTCTCCAGTGGCAAACAAAATTAAAGTTCCCAAAGCAAATAGATAATTAAGTTACCCTACATGTGAAAATAATTAGTTGACAAGTGAAAATACAACATTTTAAAAGGTGAGCAAAATCGTGAAGTCTGAATAAAGTTAAAGTTCAACACAAAACAAGTCTGCACTGTAGCTTACGTCATGGAAGTAGATGCTTTCAAAATATCTTACAGTTGTACTTCACAGGAGTAGTGCCGATGATCAAACAAAATAAGTCCAACAAGTATAGAAGCACAAAGTCAAGTCTTGAAACTATCTTGTGAGTGAAGCAAAAACAATAAAAATCAAAGTTCCAGCTAGCATGTCACTGATCACACTTGGAGTCTACAAGGAGGACACAAGGTGTCCTGAAAGGTGGTGGTGGTGGTGGTGGTGGTGGTGGTGGTGGTCGTCGTCGTCATCGTCAACGACCATAAACACGTTACTAAAATCGTCTTATTGGTTGTTCACTGCTATGGAACTGGCTTGCTAAGCTCATGCACTGGCCTAAATAGCTGCCTTGCAATAGGGTACATGCAGGCCTATTCTCGGCATGTGACACTGTGGATGCAGGAAGAGGTGTGGTATGTTGACAACCTCTACTGTAGCAGCGCACGGTGACTAGCCAGAACACTTTTATCCCCACTTGCTGGTCTGGCCGTGCAGTTCTGGAACTAAGATTTCCCACAGCATCTGTTCTGTAGGAGCGAAGCTCATGGCAACCTAAACTCCTTAGACTTGGAGTGGCCAAGAGTTCGGCTTGCGAGCCGTGTCCTGGCAGGCGTGCCATAGCACTCAGCCTCACTGCATATTACCCCAACACTACGACATGCTGTCTGAACATGAATAGGGGGGAAACTGCAATAACACCATATTTAAATGGCAGTGCAGTCACACTGCATACAACTTGGTTTTATATTTCACGTTTTGTAACAACATAGATCACAAACAAAACAGATTTTCAGTATTATTTATTTTTGATGCTCTGAAGACATAACATAACAGTAAAAAGTGTCAGCATATTGACAGATTCAGATAGTTCCACAGATTTTCAGATTCAGGTTTCCATACAATCATGACATTTAGTTTCATAAAAAAAAAAAAAACTTTCACACAAGTACATCGATTGACATATTGTAGCACTTTTGCAACCTATGGAGACAGGGAAAAACTATTTGCAGAAAGCGATGTAGAATTCCTGGACAGTTTGAATGTAGAAGGATTTGCCATTAAAACGGGAATTACCTTGCAGGTGAATCAATTACATCTGCACACGAACATGGGTGGTGTCAACTGAAATGGCCAATGGCCTCAAAAACAAATGTAAAATTGACAGTGTTCTCAAAACATTTAGAAAACTACCATTATAATTCTCTCAAGGCAACAATGAATTCTTCAAACCTTTTATTTAACAGCTATGTGCTTACGCAACTGGACTGTGTATATCAGAGTGTGCCCTTTCTATAACACAATTTTCCTTTTCAAATGCATCCCCATCAAATCGCAAATAAGTTGTTTCTCACATTTGAAAGTCTTACTGTAAGCAGTGTGGAGCCAAGTCCACTCAAAATGCAAGGTCTGAATTCAATTCTCGATGTTTTAATTTTCATTCATGCACTCCTTTTTCTTCCGTAAATTCAACACTAGCATGTTTTAAGTCTAAAAATCATTCCAGGCATGTTCCTCGACTAAAGCAACATACTTTGCAGTAATATAAAAAGCCTCTATACTCTTCGTTCAGTTCCACTCAAAACTGTTGCAACTTCAAAAATTTTATTATTTATACCATCAACTTCATGTGCTGCATGCCTGCAACTTTAACACAAACCTTCTGTCTGTCAAACAAAAGCTTTTGCTCTTTCACTGTCAATTAAATCTTTAAATTCTTTCTGCATCGTATTGTAATATCATTTCATAGCAAATCTGCACTACCAGTCACTTATGTGACTGCATAATCTATATTGAGAATTCTCATCCCGTCTCTACTGTTATTCCCATTCATTTTTAAAGGCTCATGATGACAGATAGCTAAACTATCTCTTTGTGCAAATAGCCACTGAACCTGTTAACATCCTTCGTACCATGAACAAATAGCAAAGGGAAAACAGCACGGACAACACGTTTCTGCCAAACTAAAGAGACTGACCGAAAAATGCCATGCTGCAGTACCAAATGAAATATCGCACTGTACCGATTACTTCCAGGAAGAAATGAGCAATGCCGAGACAGGCTGAGCCTTGGCCCACTCGCATCCCACGTGAAGTCTGGCACACTATGGCTGACCCTCACCTAGACACTGTGCATTGTGCCGTCGGCACCTTATGTTTAGGGATCCATGGCTTTTACTACATTGTATTAGGCATTGTAATGTGTTTTGTTTTTAGTGTTTCTGTAGTTTTGTCCAACGCCTCTATTTACTCGACTTTTATGACCAATGAATCTTTAGTTAATACCACAATGTTGTGTTAACTGTATATTTCTACAATTGACCGAAGTGCTATCAACCTTTGACTTTCAAGTGCTCAGAAATTAATGAAAGGAGCATTTTTCTATGTCTATAAATCCTGTACTATGCAGCACCTGAACATTTCAGTCTCAAAATGTGAATATGTACTTCTTCCCATTGTGCTAATCTTAGCACAGGATTCAACTGCCACTCCTCATGTTTTCGGCTATTGAGTCATTGTTCTCTTCTACAGACATTTAAACCTAGTCTTATCCACATGGAGACAACTCAGTGTGTTAGTAAAGATATGGAGACTTAACTTTTCCATACTTCACGCAGCTTTTAAATTCAGTATCGGACACTGTTACTGTAGAAAATGCACTTAGTACCTGCCAAGGCAAACTGGTTAACTAACCAGGCTGGCAGCACCATTGTATTTACACCCTAGAAGCAAGATGCTTCACAAATAAAACTATGGATTTTATTCTTTTCAAGATTCCAGACCAGATCTATAGAAGTCAGGTCATGGTGGTATAATAGAAGTAGGACGGGAACCATTTTTTGCAACATTTTGTCAGTGGAATAAAGAGACTGTTATGCTCTTTGATTCATGTCAAAAGTTCAGCTTTCCTTGTCTCTATGTATTTTTAATTTTTTCCTCTCTCCATTTCTACATGACAGTCTGAAATTTTCCCGTTAAGCCAATAAGGATAGAAGACCCCAGGATGAAACTCTGCATTTACAACAATGAAATGTTGATCATCACTGTTCTTTGCACACTATCACTTTGCAATATTTATTTGCAGTGTAGCGTGTATGAATCCATGGTTCATTTACATAAAACACTTCAATTTTGGATGACTCGTCATTCGGGCACCTTTTAAAAAAAAATCAAGTCACATTGGTAGAACAGTTTTTTTTTCTCCAATTTCTTTGCAAACCTGGTGTTCCAGGTGTGTGTGTGTGTGTGTGTGTGTGTGTGTGTGTGTGTGTGTGTGTGTGTGTGTGTGTGTGTGTGTGTGTGTGTGTGTGGGGGGGGGGGGGGGGGGGGGGGGACCTGTGAAGTTTTTAGCAAATTTCGTATTTCTGTACATTGTTCCTAACATAGCAGAATTTAATGTCTAATAACACATCTATGTACATCAATAATTGAAAGTTTATTGTGAGCATTATAATTATTCTTCTTGGGGGGCAGATATGCAAATGATGCCTCACTTTGCACCATGCCTTACTGTAATTTGCAAACCAAAGACAGACTTAAATTTTGCTTGTCAACATTTTTTGCACCTGCCGCTGCCTTCTCTGTTGGCACTATCACACCTTCCTTGTTGGCATTTTCGATATAATTAGTAATGTTAAACATCAAGTTTAGTTTCCCATGAATATATTTTACACAACCATTTTTCGTGCTTACACTGAAGTACCAATTGACACTACTTTGAACCTGAACATGACTGTACCTTGTGATGTGGCCAAGTTAGTTTCCACAACAGCCAGATAACCAATTTGCCTTGCCGAATAATAAGTGGTACCTCAAACCCTGAAGCAATCGTGCATTACTTCCAGGTACTGAAAGTCTTTCAAGTCCATGCAGTTAATGTAGTTTAGCTTTTCAGTTTCTGCGATTATGTATAAATTAAACTCTGCTAAATAAAGGAGGCAAATGAAACACACAATGAAAGTCTGGTGCAGTTTCATTGTATACATATATTTTTCTGAATAAATAAAGTTTGTATATTACACTCATTTCATATCAAGATCAAGCCGACACCTTAGATCTTATAATAAACAATTACTCTTTTTGTCATATTCAGAAGCCCAAATTTCATTTCTAAACTAGTACAAGTTCACAATCGGAGATTCATTTTATCACAAAAAGTTGTGGTTACATACAGAAAAAGACAATCTTCATCAATCCACAATAGCAAGCAAAGCTCTCTTATAATCACCAGAAGTGTCACCCTGAAAAATAAAAATATAAATTTTAGTACATGGCATATAATGGAAGTAAATGTATACAGAAATCGCGCACGCACGCACGCACGCACACCCTTTGTGGTTATAGAAATCGGTAAGTATTCATTCACTGACGTCCTGCGGGGTAATATTCTGGTGTAACAAACTATTTCGAAAAAAATATGTCATTTCACAAAAGAAAAATTATTATAATTATGTGCAGAGTTCACACATGTACATCTAGCTGGCATTTGTTGGAAAATTAACCAAACCTTTGATGTACATTTATTCACTCATAAATTTGTTGTCAACACTCAACTGCAGTTTCAGAATAGGAGAGAGAAAATTTCATTGTTCTGCTAGTTTCAGGCTGTTGTGCCTATCTTCAGATGGCAATTTGTTTTTTTTTTTCATGACAGTATCTGAAGACTGGCATGACAGCCCAAAACCAGTTACAGCAATAACACAAAGCCTTTAGAAAAGTATGTGTGAGAGGTTGCATTCTCCATCAATGATGTTAAATTTAATAGCAGCCATGGAGTTCAACAAAATCCAGCATGGATAAAATAAAACTGAAATATTCACCAATAAAATACTAGTAGGAAAAATAAGCTACCCTTTCCTCTAGTGAATCAACTTTGACTTTTGTTCTGCCTTATGACAATTCTTTCCTTTTTATCGACAACAATGCGCATTCCCACAGAGAAGTTTGTGCCTGATACACTAAAAGGTGAGAGTGCCTCAGAAATAAAATTGCCAGTTGATATCCCAAAATTTAAAAATTTAGTCTACTGGACATAAGTTAGACTCACAAGACTTAATGCAGTTAAGCAAACAACTATGACTTTTCCAGATTTGGACAATTCTCATCCAGAGCTATGTGCACAAAATGAGTCTGCCATGACAATTCAAAATTTTTGTCAGATTGAAATTTTAATCTGGATTTCCTGCTTATCACTCAGTCATCTCAACCATTATGTTATTTAAGCTCACCTCCATATCCGACTCAAAATTTCATTGGCACTGATGCAGACACCTATGATTTCAAAATGCTACTGTCATAAGTTAGCACTGGAATGAAATATACAGATTTATGGGTGGGGTGGGAGAGGGAACAATATTAATGCTGAACTTGAAATGTAATGAATATGTAGTGCTTGAAAAAATTGTGTCTGACAAGGATTCCTGCTCATC
>NC_064629.1:780114779-780207279 GCF_023864275.1 Schistocerca cancellata | reverse complement strand
TCCTAGATGGCCTAAGCAGGAGATCCCTTACATTAACTTCTTCAAACTGAAAATCTTCTCATATTTCTTACTGAGTCTATGTACAACTGGGAATATCTAGCCAGCACTAAGTGGACAGGAAATTCATTAATGTCTAATCATGAATTACAACAAACACATCTGTTTTTGCATTATTCAAAGCCCAATGTCATCTTTCTGGCTCCTGATTAATTATATTCATTGTACATACGTAATTATTACCAATACCTGTAAGGGTACTATTATCAATACCTTTACTAATAATCTATCACATTCACCAACATCTTATGAATACTATACTGTTGGCCTTCTGATATTTTCCAGAAGGAACAGTTTCACCACAACAGATGGGGAATTCCCTATTCGATTGCACGCACTTGGGCAGATGCAAGACAGGCAGTTCAGAGTTGTATGGGTGCCCAATGGTGACAATTGGGCTGCAGCCCCTATGTTAGAGAAAGTGTGTTGGTGAAGAAGTGTTTGCATGATTACGAAGTTGAGGAGTACAGTGAAAACAAGAAGTATTTCTGTACACAAGGAAGAAGTTTGGTGAACTAATAATTAAGGCATTGAAGGTTATAAGTGAAAGAGAGATCATGCATTTTTACATGAGTGGCTGCCATTTATTGCCACATGGAAGCTTGAATATTATCAAGGTGACTTATCTTTATTGAAAACCAGAAGTAGTTAACTATAAGCTACCGAGACAATTAAATCTTTCTGAACATAACTTCAAGCTGAAACTTTTAGTTGCGGCTGGACTGAATGAGTGCTGCGAGACTGCATGAAACAGACTAGGGAACATTTACTTGTTGGGAGTATTAATGAACTGTGTTTCAGTTGCGTGACTTTTTATCATTCTAGTAATATTGTTGAATACAGATTCCTAATAGCACAGAAAACAGTGTGTACTGAGGCATGCTGGGAAGTTATGCCTTTGAATTTTTTATGCCAAAATCCTTAAAGCTTTCTAAATAAAACATATGTTATTGACATTCTACATCTTTATTCTTCATGTCTACACATTAGTAGCCCTCTGACACCGGAGTAGCGTGTAATACGGCTGTGTCTAACATAACTATGTTGGTGCACATGACACAGCATGCTGTAATCTAATTTCAAATTCGAAAAGCTCATCCACACCTTGAGCTTCCTCTCCTTCAGCATGACAATGTGTGAGCTCAAATGAGCACTGCAACATCTGTAACATTCTGGTGCTTTGGGTTCACTGTCGTCTATCATCCTCCATGCACTCCCGACTTGGTCCCAAACGATTTTCATGCATTTCCAAAAATTGAAGAACATGTTTGAGGGCTTTACTTTGATCCTGAGAAAGTGGTGCAAACAGAGGCGAGATTGTAATTCTACCAACAAAGTTGAACATTCTACAGTGATGGTATTAATAAGCTGGTCTCTTGTTGAGAGAAATGTGTGTGTTGTGCAGGGGATGTTGGGAAATAAATATGTAGACATGAAAAATAAAGATTTATACTATTAATAACATTTGTTTATTTAAAAAGGTTTATGAGTTTTCGCATAAAATAGTCAGAGTCATTACATTTCTGCCCTCTTAGTTTGGTTCATGCACGATATAATTTATTTGCCATCTATGTATCGCTATGTAAATCGTCACCTCTCTTTTCTCATTAGTCTGACAGCCAAGAGAAAACTGTTGAAAGTACAGGGAGAGGTCATATACATCAACACACGAGTTAATGAAATTAATGCAATCTTCGGATAACGTAGAGAAAAAGTTAAAGGACTTTGGTCTATGCTGAAGAAACTGTATGTGACGCCGTGTGAAAGAACTTTGTTCTTCAGTAAAGAAACTGTGGATAAAAATAGAAATTAGGGGACATTAATCAACATTCTGTTAAATGAAAATATTGCCATATTTTCAAAGAGAACTTCATAGCAGATTGCACTAGGAACAAATCGTAGACACTGAATAAGTACGACTAGCCACAGAAGGGAATTAGGAACACGCTGTGAATGGTAACTGCGTGTACGTGGAAAGTGGATTTCATCACTCATGGGTTATGCAAGAAAGAAGAGTTACAGAACCATTGCATCACGATGCATCACATCTGCAGTATTTTGCAAAAGCGGCCAGATCATTGTCATGGGCTGTCGCACATAGCTGAACGAAAGGCAAAGTATTGCATGGCGTCACATGCATTGCTCCTTAGTGTGATTAACAGCATAAATAGTGTGCTGCAAATACTAGAAGTATATTGTGTTGGATAGTTTACAGTGCTGCTTTAGCATGTTCTTTATGTAATTTAGTAACAAATCTAAAATTGATGACAAGGACTATATGGCTAATATGGCAGGTTTTGTGTTAGCAGAAGAGCCAACACCGTGTTACGAGTGGAGGCCGAAATGCACGCGTTTTAGCTCACGCAGGCTGGTGCGAGGAGGGAAGAACTATACTGACGTGAGGTCTGGAACATGACAAGGAATGAGAATTCAGAAAGCGGACGTAATTAGTTTGATACTTAACTTTAATCCATAAATGATGAACGTCACTCTTTACGGTACATGATACACAATATTATCTGTTCAGAATACATTCTTGAAGATAGTAATTATAGTAACTGAATATGGCACCTTGCTAAGTCGTAGCAAATGACGTAGCTGAAGGCTATGCTAAACTGTCGACTCTGCAAATGAGAGCGTATGTAGACAGTGAACCATCGCTAGCAAAGTCAGCTGTACAACTGGGGCGAGTGCTAGGGAGTCTCTCTAGACTAGACCTGCCGTGTGGCGGTGCTTGGTCTGTAATCATTGATAGTGGCAACACGCGGGTCCGACGTATACTAACGGACCGCGGCCGATTTAAAGGCTACCACCTAGCAAGTGTGGTGTCTGGCGGTGACACCACAGCAAGTGCAGACTTACTTAAAGCTGCAGATACAGGAAAAGAAGTGTCAGTAAATGGATGGTCAGGGAAATCCAGTAGAACTGAATATAGTGTTGCTACAAATACTTTTCTAGAGGTTGTGGATCAAGGTGCCTCCACACAGTAACCCAAAACTGGACAATGGAAGATGGGCGTGAAAAATCCACTGACAGCAGATTTTTCAGGTACAATGAAACTACTTTGGCAACTCTTGCTAACAGAGTTGAAAAAAATTAGGCTAATCTCACAAAAGATTTTGCTGTGAGAATCAGACAAAATCTTAAAAGTGTGTACGTGTACACACACACACACACACACACACACACACACACACACACACACACACACACACACACACACACACACACAGCCAAGAAACTGCTGCGTAGCATAGCTAGACAGTTCAAAGAAGGCAGACAAGTTCTTGATCAATATCAGAAAGAGGGAGTTAATTCCATCAACAGATGCTAGAAAGTCAAGATTGTGCTGCTGGTGAAGTGAAACAAGACCAAACTGAAATTAAAGTCAAATGAGAACACACTGAGCTAGTTACAGAATTAAATAAAACAAGACAGGGGCTTTAGGAACATATCACACATGTAGATTAGATTAAATTATTCATTCCATAGACCCACAAAAGAGGGGATCCTCCTGGGTGTGGAACATGTCAGATAAACACATTACAAAAATGAAATTAGAAACACTTGAGTTACATTAATTTTAATGATCCTCAGTCAATAAACAGTAAAATTATTTACATGAATTAAAATTAAACTTCTAATATTTACAAGTTTAATACTTACATCTACTTTCCATACATCCATCATTCACACAGTAGGTAGTTAATTGGTTGTTACAACAAAGTATTGTCAAAAATTAAAGTATAATAAATTTCATTAAAATAGTCTACTGCACTTGTTGAGAAATTCATGGATGGAATATGACTTGTCTGAAACTAAACTCTTAATGGTTGCTGGTAACTTATTGAAAATATGCGTTGCTGAATACTGGACTCCTTTCTCGGCAAGAGAAAGTGATTTTAAATCTTTATGTATATTGTTCTTATTCCTAGTATTGATACTGTGTACTAAGCAGTTAGTTGGAAAAAAGAGATGTATTATTTACAGCAAACTTTATTAAGGAGTAAATATAGTGAGAAGGTGTGGTTAGTATGCCCAGTTCTTTGAATAGGTTTCGACATGATGTTCTTGGATTTACACTACGCTACACTCTTATTATACGCTTCTGTACTCTAAAAACTTTTTCTCTGTTTGTAGAGTACCTCCAAAATATAATACCATATGACATAATGGAGTGAAAATAAGCAAAATATGCCATCCTATGTCTGACATCATTCGCATTGCAGACACAGACTTGTTTAGGTGCTTTAGCAGTTCGTTAGTACGTCACTCCCAACTGAATTTAATATCAAGTTGTATTCCCAAGAATTTTACACTCTCAAATTCTATTTCCATGTAGTCATATTTTATACACACACTAGGAGGAAATCTCTTGGAAGTTCTGAACTGCATATAGTGAATCTTCTCAAAGTTTAATGACAGTGAACTGGCTATGAACCACTGATTAATGTCTGTAAAAATTTGATTAGCTGCCCTTTCTAAATTTATATTTGACTTAATATTTATTGCAATGTTTGTATCATTTGTAAATAAGACAAACTTGGCATCTGGTAATGTAACAGATGACAGGTCATTAATATACAGAAGAAAAATCAGTGGGCCTAGTATGGAACCTTGGGGAACACAACATGTAATTTCTTCCCAGTTAGATGATGTCTGATTGCCTACTGCTGAAGTGTTACGTAATGACACCCTTTGTTTTCTATTAGTAAGATATGACTGAAACCACTTTCCAGCACTACCAGTGATGCCATAACATTTTAATTTACTTACAAGAATGCTGTGACTCACATAGTCAAAAGCCTTTGACAGGTCACAGAATATGCCAGTTGCCTCCAATTTGTTGTCTAATGAATTAAGGACATTTTTAAAGAAAGTCCCCGAGTGGAGCAGGGCCCTAAGATCACAAGTTTTGATTTGAAGGTGCAGGAAGTGCCCATGCAACCCAACGGATGAGTCAGATTATGAACCTAGAAATAAATAACAATCATTGCATGACCTTAAATGCAAGCTGAACCCAAGTCCCAAATAGTGAGACCGAAATGCAAGCTGAATGGCATGCTCTGAAGCCGACCAAAGGTTTCAGCTCGTCTTTCGTGTGTAGTGGTGATGTAAGCAATGATAAAGAAAGACATGCATGTTTTCTACAGGGCATGCAATTAAACACATTTCAACCTAAAGGAGATGTCCACTATTGGGTTTATTAGTAGTTTTAAGGATCCATTACTATTAGTAATGACCAATGCTGAAAAGATCTCTTATGTTTTTAATCATTTGACTGGAGGTGCATATCAACTGGGAAATACTTGGCAAAGTACTGGTCAAAATGCACACAGGATAGCTTTATATATGGGCTGTATAATGAATATAAGGAGACTGGTGAAACATGAACAGAATTTTTGGAGAAGAGATTGGGTAAGGACTGGTCTTTAGGAAAACCATTTGAGGATGAGAATGTAAGGCATCTGCCTTCTGAGATAGGAAGACAATTAGTGGGAACGGTATCAGCACAACTGATCAGGGTAGAGAAATTTTTGGACGAACAGAGAAAAAAGAAATAAGATCTGATGGAATTACATTTTTCTGGAGACACATGACGCTCAATTTTATTGTCGGTAAGTATAGAAGCTGATGCAATAGATTTTGTTGAGAGTCTCATGTTTCTCAGATAAATAGATCACCATCAGCTGAGGTACAGGTAGGATTTCCCAATCAGTGTAAGAACATAAAGAAAAGCCGGTAGTCTGCAAGTCAAGTCACCATGCTGCCCAGTGCCACTATATGCACCTGTAGGTGCGCGCAGAGAATGCTGGTTAGCTTGCTAGTCAAGGTGGAGCAGTGCCACTATGGGTAGAATGTCATGCAAGCTCTGTAGTCTGTCTCACATGATTTTACGGGAACTATTCATCAACAAAGTTTGATTTTTGTGGTACAAACAGCTTTATATGTTGGCTTCATGGTCTTTCTTATTACGATATTCCCATTTAAGTAAGACACTTTGCAAAGTACAAAAAAGTTTGCAATGAAAATTATAGGTCCCTATGATTTTGTGTTTGGTGCATATTACAGTTTATTTTGTTGCGAATAAAATTTAGCTAAGATATTGAATTTTCTTTAGATTTGGGAGGACGTCCGTCTCCAACCTCGAGAAAATTGAGTTAATATATGATGTTCACTTACAACAGGTCGTACACAAGAATGAAGTATTAATAACGTACTTCATATTTCCTAATCTGTTTTCAAGATAATGAAACGAGATTTTGGCAACTGATAGCACACAACGAGAAGAATATTTTGTCATATTGTTAACCTACAGAAGTTTCTTATCTAGACTTATACAGCGAAACCTAATGTTTTTATTTAATTCTTTTCAATCCAGTACCATAATTTTTGAAAGACACTGATAGCTAGTGGAAAGAGAATTTGCTAATATGAAATATATGTGAAATTTCTGCTCTTTTGCTACAGCAAATTGACACAATGAGGTTTTCTGTAAGGTATTTACCTCTCTGGTTGCCTGTTGCTTGTTTAATAAGACACTCAGTTTTGAGATTCTGTCACAATAGCTATTGCAAGACGAGTTTCTGTAATTTATAGTGTGTTTTGGCAACAAAACCAAAATTAAACCTGTCAACATGAGAAATGTAGCTGTTCATCATAATTGAGGATGCGTCTTCAAATAAGAAATGGTTAACAATTCAGACAAAAATACATCACAAATTTTCTTCCAGTTTCAGAGGAATCCTATTACCTTGTTTATTTTTAATAATGAGCAGCTGGGATTCAAACTTCCGAAGGATTTTCTTTCTACACCTCAGTTATATTGCACACGTGAAAAAGTACAGCAAATAGCATATCATCTTTCCATTCCTATACTGTACAGAGTGAGAGAGTGAATCCTCTTACCACAAATATCTTTTAATTCACTAATGATATTAACTTTGATGAACAGTTCACAAGGCTCTGCAAGTCATCAGTGTGTTCAGAGCATCAAAGTTACAAAAAGAGTTTTATTGAGTCAGTTATTATTTGAAATAATAAATTTGGTACCTGTGTATCTGTGAATAACAAGGTTACGAACACATGATAGTCATTACTTTATGAATGCCTTGAGATTACTCATTAAGGCTAATGGATAATAAATATATATATTCTATCGTCAACACATCAAAAGGCAATAAAGGTGAAGATCACCACTTCACACTGAATGGGGACAGAAACAAAAAGGTGGTGCACTATTTATTGAGGATTATTTTCAGATTTCTCAGATGAAGAAGAGGGAGAAGAGGGAGAAAATCCGTTGCCTAGTTTCCATTCCAGTAATTCTCTATTGAAAAGGCATTGGGTTATGGGATTCTACCAAAATTACAAGGAATTGTCAAGTTATTTTTGTATGAATTGTTAATCTTTTATCATCTTTTGTTTTGTTTTGCCTTAGGGCGCAAAAAAACAACTGGGGTCACCCAAGTCAAAACTATAGAACATGAACACAGAGGGGAGTCAAACAACTACATGTCAGTCCCAATGGACAGAATATGAGGCATCTAAAAACAGGCACGTGGGAAAAAGGCTAAGAAAAAAAAACGCCATACAAAAATGGAGGTCCAAAACTAAAAATTAAATGGCCTTCGCCATATTGCTTTGGTGGATAAAAAGTAAAACGCAGTCAACAGCCCGCATGTGATTCACTAAAACGGCTGATAAATTAGACAGCAAACCCAAGCTGGAACGTAAATTGTCAAAAAAAGGACATTTCAGCAAGAAGTGGCAGACAGTTAAAATTTGGGCGCAATGTGTACAAAGTGGTGTGGTAGTACCGCTTAGCAAATGACGATGGCTAAAAAGGCAGCGTCTAATACGCAGTCAAGTTAAAATAATCTCAACCCTGTAGGAGGGCCATGAGGAGGTTGTCCAAGGAGCTGGGAGAGGCTTAAGCCGAAGCTCATTCCCGTGAAGGGAGGACCATTGGCGACACCAAAGGGACACCACCTCCTTACAGAAGGCAACGCAGAGATCATCAGAGGGAATATATGTACTTGCAGGCTGAGGTATGAGGAGTGCAGCCTTGGCAGCAGCATCAGCAGCCTTGTCTCCTGGCAGACAGACATGACCAGGGACCCACAGAATCTTGACACTGGCTCCACCCAGAGTGAGCACTGACAGTTTTCCTGGACCCACTGCACTAAGGGATGAGCAGTGTACAGCGCACATAGACTTTGGAGTGCAGTGAGGGAGTCTGAGCAGAGGACACAATTGGAAAGGCTGTGTCGCTGGATGTAATATGTGGCCTGATACAAGGTGAAGAACTCAGCTGTAAATACTGAGGAGTGTGCCAGAAGCCGATATCGAAAGACACAGGTGCTAATGACAAAGGCACACCTGACACCACGGTCTGTATGAGAGCCATCAGTATATACAAAGATACTATCGCGAAGTTCCATGCAAAGGTTGTGAAACTGGAGGCGATAGACTGAGGCTGGAGTAGTGTCCTTAGGAAGTGAATGAAGGCCAAGGTTAACATAGGCCACTTCACGAAGCCAAGGTGGTGACGGGGTTCACACCCAGTGGGGGAGTTGCAGGTAGTGTGAAGTTAAGCCGCCGTAGCAAGTGGCGAAAACTGACTCCAAAAGGTAATAGAGAAGTGGGATGAGCCCCATACTGACGATCAACAGAATCATCGAAGACGGAAGCATAGGAGGGGTGGCCACGCATGGCAGACAAACAGCATGCATACCTGCTGAGGAGAAAGTCACGCCGGTAGGACAGTGGGAGTGCAGCAGCTTCAGCATACAGACTCTCAACCAGGCTGGTGTAAAAGGCACCTGTGGCCGAATGGATGCCATGATGGTGGATAGTGTTGAGACGGCGTAAGAGGGATGGGTGTGCAGACGCATAAACAAAGCACCCATAGTCTAGTTTCGAACAGACAAGGGATCGGTACAAACAAAGGTTCGATCGGCACCCTAGGAAGTACCATTGAGGACACGTAGGTGATTGAGGGACCGCGTATAGCGGGCTGCCAGGTAAGACAACCAAGAGGACCAAGAGTGTTTCCTATCGAGCATGAGCCCCAGAAACTTCGTAGTGTCAACAAATGGAAAGGCAACAGGCCAAGATGTACAGATGGTGGGAAAACCCATTTGTGCCACCAGAAATTTATACAGACGGTTTTGTCATGGGAAAAGCAAAAGCCATTGCCAATGCTTTATGAGTAAAGACTATCAAGATGCCGCTCAGTGGTTGGTTTAAAAGAGGGGGTTTGTTGGTTGGTTGGTTTAAAAGAGAGGGGAAGGGACCAAACTGTGAGGGCATCAGTCCCTTGTTCCCAGTAAAATAATTACACAAGGGAAAGAAGAAAAGAAAGGAGACATACAGCAGAATAATAGGAGAATCAAAAGAACCAGAAGAACGACACGAGGACAACCAGGAAAAGAAAACCACAGAGAGAAGCAAGAAACAGGTAGAAGGGGTAAAAACAAGAGAGCAAATGACCGTGACTGGCTGACCACAAGAATCAAAAGGGAAAGCCGGAAACACTGACACATTAAAACATCCACCCTAAAAGCATTACAGTGGAGAACACAAGGGGACAAAGGACATACATTAAAACTTACACAGAATGATAAAGCCCATCATCATGTATAAAACGTAAAGCTTAATTAGCCGACGAGACGTTGTCAGCTAAAATTGATGGCAACGAGTTCAGTAACTGAAGAGTCCGTCGCAGGGCAGCCAAAGGACAGCTCACCAAGCTAAGGGCCACTGTCAGCCGGGCACCACACCGACACTGAGGTGGGTCATCACGGCACAGGAGGTAGTCTTTTGTCACAGAAGTGCGGCCAATCTGGAACCAGCAGAGAACCACAGAGTCTCTGCAAGAGGCCAACATTCAGGACTGCCACACATTTGTAGTCTCCTCAATGGCATGCAGTTTGTTGTGCGTGCTGAGGTTATGCTATTTCATCTCCCAAAGCTGCAAAACTTTGCAAGTTCATTGCCTGGGATTCCGATGTCACCTGAGGTGCAGTCACACACCACTGAACGACTGGACTGTTCCAAGGCATAGATGGACTCCTGGATGGTCACTACCAAAGGATGACAGGGTAGTACTGGTTGATAGCTTGTAGGCTGCTCAAGGAGTCAGTACACAGAAGAAACGACTCCCCAGGGCATGAACGGATGTGCTCAAGAGCACAAGATATAGCCACCAGCTCGGCAGTGAAAACACTGCAGCCATCGGGCAATATGTCCTCCATGGACATACGCGAAGCCGACGTGATCATCAGCCATTGAGCCATCGGTGTAAACCAGTTCATGGCCTTTGTACATGTCAAGAATCAAGAGGAAATGGCAGCAGAGAGCCGCAGAGTTACCCCAGTCTTTAGGGCCACGTGAAAGGTCGAGGTGAAGCTGTGGCCTAGGTGTACACCATGGAGGTGTACGTGAATTGACCTCAAGTATAGGTGGTAAAGGCAAGGAATCCAGTTCCAAAAGGACGGATCGGACACGATCTGCAATTGGAAGCCCTTATTTGGGCTGCCGATGCGGGATGCGGAATGCCATTCTCCTGAATACCATGGAAGGCACCAACTTGCATGGAAAGTATGGAGGGACAGGAAGTTGGGGATAAAAATTGGGTGTTGGACCCGGAGACCACACTCGTACAATGTGGTAAGAATATGGTGTCGCCAGGTTGTGTCGTATGCTTTATGTAAGTAAAAAGAGACTACAACCAGGTGTTGGCATCTGTAAAAGGCTGTTTAGATGGCAGACTCTAGAGCCGCAGATTATCAGTGGTAAAGGGACCCTGCTGGAAGCCACCCTGTGTCCGTGAGCCTGACGCCAGGGTAGCGACAGGAAGATGGGGAAATTGTCACTTCCACACAGGTCGTCATGAGCTCTCCTGTGGATAGATGGGAGAACGTCAGGACTGCAGACCAAGAGATCAATGGACAAATGTGTGCTATGTGCCACACTGAAATGTTTAGGGGCACCTGCATTTAAGAGGCAGAGGTCGAGATGGGACAGTAAATTTTTGACAACTCTGCCTCTGCCAGTAAGCACAGTGCCACCCCACAAGGGGTCCCAAAAGTACGAACGGTTTACAGAGTTGATCAATCAGTGCAGCCAATACTATAAGGGGTACTGCACCACCGGGAGGGAGATATACATTACAGATAGTTATTTCCTGTGTCATCCATATCCTGACAGCCACTGCTTTAAGAGGGTTTGAAGGGGCACAGGTTCACCACATACTGAGTTTAGGACATGGATGCAAATTCCACCTGACGTGCTATTATATTCGCTACAGTTCTTGTGATATCACCTGTAGCCACGAAGGACAAGGGTCTGCATTGCCGGGAACCAGGTTTCCCGGAAGGCAATGCAGAAAGCAGGTGTAAAGCTTAACTGTTGCTGTAGCTCAGCCAGGTAGTGGAAAAAACCGCTGCAATTCCATTGGAGGATGACATGATCATGAGACTGGGAAGGCATGATACACTCAATGAAGCAGTCTATGCCTCATGGTCACCTGCTGCCACCGGATAAGTACCTGTGTGCTCAACATCCATTGTGTGTGAGGGACCAACAAGATCTAGGTCCTCAGAGGACACCAGAATCATCACTTCATCAGCAGAGCTTGTAGGTAGTGGTGGTGTGGGTGCTACCACAGTGCCTTGGTTCTTGGGGGTTTTTTCTTTTTTCTCACTGCTCCTTAGGTTTGTCCGGCTGGGAGGGCTTCACTGATTCAGTCTTGGGGACTGAAGAGGACAGTGCAGCCCCATGACTGAGGGTTACTTCAACCACTGGCGGGTGTCAGCTTTACCACTGGTAGGAACCTGGGAAGGGAGTGACCCAAGGGACCCCCTCCTAGTGAGAGGAGCCAAATAAAACAAACCCTTCTCAGGCTGGAAAGTGGGGACTGACGTCCCTGATGGTTCCGGGGGAAGAGGGGGGTGTTGCTCCCGAAGTACGTGGTGAAGGAGCAACAGGAAGGGAAGTGCCCCCCACCATCAAGGGGGCACATGGTGTCTGGCAGATCAGAGCCAACTCTACGTGGCAGAACAGAAGATGGTAGAGCCGTTGATGTAGCGGTGAGCAAGGTGAATGGTGCTCTCCACAGTTGACACAGATGGCAGCTGGGGCCCATGGAGTATTGGGACGTGAAGGACATCCACAATCCCGACAGGTGACACTGGAAGTACAGTGGGAAACATATGGCCAAACTTCCAGCACTTAAAGCACCGCATCAGGGGAGGGATATATAGCTTCACATCAGAGCAGTAGACCATCACCTTGACCTCCTCTGGTATGGTACTCTGGACCATATTTAAGCTCTTATGGGGTATGGTGGTAACAGAAACATCCCCCCACCTTGTCACAAGCGAGTAATGCCCATGACTGGGCAGAGAACGCCATTTTTATCAAGACTGACCTTGACCACATTTTGGACAAGCCCTTCACCTCACCAAACTTGTCCTCTAAATGCTCCACAAAAATCATGAATGATTCAGCATCAACTCTCGAACATACGAGGTGCCGGGCCGAATAAGCTTCGCTGCCATCCTTAGCCTGGCGTTCCTCCCATGGTGTGGCCAGGCAGGGGAATGGTCTGGAGTCTTATTTCTTAACATTGAAGGAAGATCTCTCCTGCTTAGAGACTGTTGGTGGTCCACCACCAGCAAGAGATGATAGACTATGCTTCATGGCCTGTCATCCACCCTGTTGCCACCCATTCCGACCAACGGCCCTCCCCACAGGCGCCACCCAGCTGCTTCAAAAGCCACCTGGCAGGATGGCCATTGCCGGGAGTCTCGATACCCCAGGGGGATGGCATGTACTCCTTGGCATACATGGGGAGGCATCAGGAGAGAGATCCCTGTGTGGTCAGGGGGCTACAACCGACAGGATACATGGCGGCTCCACCACAATGGACTGGCTACCGTGCTGGATATCAGGTGCAACCGAGTAAACAAGTCCATTATCATAGGCAGCAAAGATAACAATACTGCACAGTTGATGGAAAAATATGCAGCCAAGAGGGTGACCTCACCCAACAGTTCGAGAATGAGCAGAAGTGCAGATCCACGTCGATGAAGGATGCGAAAGGTCTCAGCGCATGATGGACACAATGCACCACGTAAGGCGCCCTTCCCCAATTGGCTCGCTCTTCAGGAAAATTTTGAAAATCGAGGTCAAATCCTACAGAGGACCATCATGTAAAGGCCGAAACGCGTGAGACTCCTTTTGGTCACCTCTTATGACAGGCAGGAATATCTCAGGCCTATTCGTACCCCCAGACCTGCAGGGGACAGGGGGTGGGGGGTGAGGGGTGGGAAGGCAGTTAGTGAGACATGTCCATGGGGAACTGCAATAGATGGCAAAATTGTCGACAAACAGAGTCTGAGTTGCCCGATGGGAGACAGGCCATTATAGGGTTCATGGCGATAGCAAAGATGACAACCCTCAGGGCAGGACCATTAGGCACACCATTTTCCTGGATGAAGGTGTCCGACAAGGCAGAATCCACACACACTTTGAAAACTTGGTCTTGTAAAAATGCCTGAAGAAAACACATGGAAGCCCCACACGTAAAGAGTACAGAGGATTCCAGTTCTCCAGCAGGTGTCTTAGGCCTTCTCCAAATCGAAAAACACTGCCACAGCCTGGGATTTCCGCAGAAAACCATTCATGACATGGGTGGACACAGTAACAAGATGGTCAACTGCAGAACGCCGCACTCTATATCCACACTGTGCATTCGTTAGTAAATGGCAAGATTCAAGCCACCACACCAGCTGGGCATGAATCATACATTCCATCACCTTGCAAACGCAGCTGGTAAGAGAGATGCGGCATTAGCTAGAAGGAAGGTTTCTGTCCATACCAGGCTTAGGGATGGGTATGACTGTGGCTCACACCAGCGTCCAGGAAATGTGCCCTCAGCCCAGATGCGGTTGTATGTGTTAAGCAGAAAGTGCTTGCCCGCAAGAGAAAGGTGCTGCAATATCTGAACGCGGATGGCGTCATGCCCTGGGGCGGAGGATTGGGATGAACTGAGAGCATGATCTAGCTCCCTCATAGTAAAGGCAGCATTGTAGCGCTCATGATTCGGAGAAAAGAAAGGTACCACCCGAGCTGCCTCTGCTCATTTCTGATGGAGGAAGGCAGGCTGATAGTGGGAAGAGCTCGAAACTTCTGCAAAATGGCGGCCCAAGGTGTTGGAGATAGCAATAGGATCCACGATGACATCAGCTACTGTCACGCCGGAAATTGAGGAATGTATCTTGGGTCCAGAGAGCCGTTACATGACAGAGGAAAGTGTGGAACTGTTAAAAGAACTAGTGAATGAAATACAGCTAGCTCTTTTGCTACCCCGAAGAATGCGACACTTTGCACGCATCTTCTTTATAACGATTGCAGTTTGCCAGCGTAGGGTTGCGGTTAAAAACATGGAGAGCACGTCTCCGTGAGCAAACTGCATTGCACAAAGGGACTGGGTCATGACGTGGTAAAGATGAAGTGCGAGGAATTGAAAGTTCTGCAGCAGTAAGGGTAACGTCGGTGAGATAGTCCACCTGGTCATCACACCTGGGGAAATCTTGTTCTTCGAAGGTTACCAGGGAGGAGTAAAGCTGCCAGTCAGCCTTACTAAGCTGCCATTTGGGTATACAAGTGGATGGGGTAGGAGTCAGCAAACGGAGAGCACACAGGAAATGGTCGCTCGAACAGATGTTAGAAAGAACGTACCACTCAAGACGATGGGCAAGCTGGGCAGTGCAGAAGGGTAGGTCCAAATGGGAATAGGTATGTGAGGAGTCGGAAAGGAAAATGGAAAGAAGGGGTTAAGCTGGTTAAGAGGGTCAGCCAAGAGGGCACCTCTCTGACAGGTCCTGGGAGAACCCCAAAGAGGATGATGCACATTAAAGTCACTGAGTAGCAAAAATAGGGGAGTTAGCTGCCCAGTAAGTTGAAGGAAGGTGACGGAGGTACATAAATGGTACAGAGGGAGAAAACAGGTGGGGAAGGAAAAGGTGAACGGCAACAGCTTGAAGACGAGTAGTCAGGGAGATGGGTTGACTATGAAGGTCATCTTGTATGAGCAGGATGATGCCCCCACGAGGTGGAATGCCGACCTCGCAGGGAAGGTCAAAACGAATCGGTAAGTAATTTGAAAGCTCGAAGTGGTCATGAGGGCGCAATTTTGTTTCCTGAAGGCAGAGTACATGGTGATGCTGTGATGCTAAAAGCAGCTGTAAGTCATCTTTGTGGGACCAAAGGCCGTGAATGTTCCACTGGAGGAGAGTCATGATGAGGAAGAGACATAGGGGTGTCACCTCGGCAGCTGCCCAGTGACAGCTGGGGAAGAGGCATTACTAAAGGGCACAGAAGCAGGAGGATCCTGCTTCATGGGATCCACACAAGCATCAGCTCGCTTGTACAATCTGTCTGTGAAGTCCAATGCCAAAAAACGGTTGTTGGTGCAACCGGCATCACAGAGGCTGGTTGGGCGAAGGGATCACGTGCTGACACCATCAAGGACAATCTTCAAGGTGGTGAAAGAGAAGGCCATTTGGTTTTGGTGGACTTCTTAGAGCCTTTCCGGTTAGATGGACACTTGGGTGTTGGGCTGGAGGGACATAGGAAGTCTTCACAGGAGTACTCCTCCTGTCCTTTCTGGCCTACTCGTTGTGTAGCTGGTGGTTTCGGCCCGTGAGGCGAGAGTTTGACAACTTGTTGCACAGCTGGATGGGGGGAGGGGGGGGGGTGATTTCACAACCTCAGAGCTGAATTGGAGGTCACGTGTGTGTGGCCATGTCCTTCATGGAGCGAGGGGTAACAAGAACAGAACTATACATACCAGACAGGAGAACGCAGGGTTTGTGACTAGCCAGTAACTTGCGAGCAACTGGATAAGGCCCCTTTACCTTTACTCAGATCTCTTTTAACAGCCTGCTCCTCAAGATACACTGGACACTCCTGAGGAGGAGGCGGCATGTCCACCATTGCAGTTGATACATCGGGGAGAAGGAGGTGGACAACTGCCCTCGTGCACATCCCTTCCACAGGTGACACATGTGGCTGGATGTCGACATGATGTTCTAGTGTGGTTAAAACAATGACAATGGTAGCAGCGCACTGGGTTTGGAATGTATGGCTGGATGGTGATAATTTCATAGCCTGCTTTGAGCTTGGATGGAAACACCATTCTATCGAAGGTGGGCACTACGGAGGAATCTACCTTCTTCATTACATGATGGACGACAATGACACCCTGATCAGAGAGGTAAGATTGTATTTCAGCCTCGGTTAGACTGTCAAGGAGCCTGGTGTAAATTACACCAAGGGAAGAATTCAAAGTTCTATGGGCCTCAACATGAACAGGGTAACCGAGGAGAAGCGAGGCAGCAAGCAGTTGTTGTGCTCGAGAATCAGAAGTGGTCTCCAAAAGCAGAGTGCTATTCCACTATGTTTGTAACATCTGCAGACAGATGAAGCAAGGATACAATATGGATGGGAGGGAGGGAGGGGGGATGGCGACCATTATCTACAAATTGTCCAGGAACAAGACTGTAGTCATAGGAGTTGAATGCATGAAATGGAAACAGTAGTTGAGAAGAAAGTCAAAAGATCAGCCTGCTCCCAATATTCTATCTGTACCTTGAGCAAGCAGTAAAGAAAACCAAGGAGAAATTTTTAAAGGAAATTAAAGTTCATCAAGAGCAAATAAAAATTTTGAAATTTGACAGCAATATACTAATTCTGTCAGACATGGGAAAGGACTTGGATGATCAGTTGAATGGAATGTACAGTTTCTTTAAAAGAGATTACAAGAAGAATATCAATGTATGTAACACAAAGGTAAAGGAATACACAGGAATTAAATTAAGAAATGCTGAGAAAATAAGACAATAAAATAAGACAATAAAATAAGACAATAAAATAAGACAATAAAATAAGACAATAAAATAAGACAATAAAATAAGACAATAAAATAAGACAATAAAATAAGACAATAAAATAAGACAATAAAATAAGACAATAAAATAAGACAATAAAATAAGACAATAAAATAAGACAATAAAATAGATGACTTTTGATATCTGGGCAGAAAAATAATTGTTGGCATTCAAGGCACAGGCTATAAGTTGCCGACTATCAAGAGCAAGAAAAAATTTCCGAAAAGAGAAATCTGTAAACATAAAAAATTAACTTAAAAGTTATCAAGTTCTTTCTGAATGTACTTGTCTGTAGTCTCATAAAGAAGCAAAATGTGAACAAATAACAGTTCAGACAAGAAGAGAATAAAAGCTTTTGAAATGTGGTGCTACATATAGAACACCGATGTGACCTATTCTTGAGTACTGCTCGAGTGATTGTGATCCGTACCATGTTGGATTGAAGGAAGACATCAAAGCAATTCAAAGGAGAGCTGCTAGATCTGTGTGTGTTGCACAGATGCTTTGGGAACTCTAATGGGAATCCCTGGAGCTGGAGGGATTTTCGACAAACACTATTGACAAAATTTAGAGAACCTTCTTTTGAAGCCGACTGCTGAATTATGATACTGCTGCCAACATACATCGTGCATAAGGATCACGAAGATGAAATATGAGAAATTAGGGCTCATACAGAGGCGTATAGACAGTCGTTTTTCCCTCGCTCTATTTGCGAGTGGAACAGGAGGGGAAATGACAAGTAGCGGTACAGGGTACCCTCCGTTACACACCGTACAGTCGCTTGCAGAGTATCTATGTACATGTAGATGTAGAAGAATGCTAAAGATTACAAGGGTAGATCTAATACTTTATGAAAAGCACTGTATTCAACTGGGACAAAAAGAAATTTATAGCACAACTCAAATCAAAGAAGGGATCAGCTGATAAGGTGTACCTGATGCATCAAGAAATGAATGATTAGGTTTTGGATGGAAGTCTAAAAATTATGGAGGGATACCAAGGCTCGAATAAAATAAACAGGTTCAACTGAACATAAGCTGCAGTAGTTCTGCAGATATGAAGAGGCGGGCATAAGACAGACTAGTGTGGAGAACTGCAGCCTGTGCAAGCCTCTTCATCTGTGAGTAAGTACTTGATGCCTCTGAACATGCTCCAACAACTGATCCCTTCTTCTAGTCACGTTGTGCCACAAATTCCTCTTCTCTCCAATTCTATTCAATACCTCCTCATTAGTTATGTGATCTACCCATCTAATCTTCAGCATTCTTCTGTAGCACCACATTTCGAAAGCTTCTATTTTCTTGTCTAAACTAGTTATGATCCATGTTTCACTTCCATACATGGCTACACTCCATACAAATACTTTCAGAAACGACTTCCTGACGCTTAAATTTACACTCTATGTTAACCAATTTCTCTTCTTCAGAAACGCTTTTCTTGCCATTTCTACATTTTATATCCTTTCTACATTGACCATCATCAGTTATTTTGCTCCCCAAAGAGCAAAACTCCTTTACTACTTTAAGTCTCTCATTTCCTAATCTAATTCCCTCAGCATTACCTGATTTAATTCGACTACCTTCCATTATCCTCGTTTTGCTTTTGTTGATGTTCATCTTATATGTTCCTTTCAAGACACTGTCCATTCCGTTTAACTGCTCTTCCAGGTTCTTCGCTGTTTCTGACAGAATTACAATGTCATCGGCAAACTTCAAAGTTTTAATCTCTTCTCCATGGATTTTAATTGCTACTCCAAATTTTTCTTTTGTTTCATTTACCACTTGTTCAATATACAGATTGTATAACATCGGGGATAGGCTAATACCCTGTCTCACTCCCCTCCCAACCACTGCTTCCCTTTCATGCTCCTCGACTCTAATAACTGCCATTTTCTTTCTGTACAAATTGTAAACAGCCTTTTGCCCTCGTATTTGACACCCGCCACAATCAGGATTTGAAAGAGTATTCCAGTCAACTTTGTCAAAAGCCTTCTCTAAGTGTACAAATGCTATAAACTAGGTTTGCCTTTCCTTAATGTATCTTCTCAGATAAGTCGTAGGCTCAGTATTGCCTCACGTGTTCCAACATTCCTACAGAATCCAAACTGATCTTCCCCGAGGTCGGCTTCTACCAGTTTTTCAATTCGTCTGTAAAGAATTTGTGTTAGTATTTTGCTACCGAGACTTATTAAACTGATAGTTTGGTAATTTTCACACCTGCCAACACCTGCTTTCTTTAGAATTGGAATTATTATATTCTTCTTGAAGTCTGAGGGTATTTCGCCTGTCTCATACATCTTGCTCACCAGATGGTAGAGTTTTGTTATGGCTGGCTCTCCTAAGGCTATCTGTAGTTCTAACGGAATGTTGTCTACTCCTGGGGTCTTGTTTCAACTCAGGTCTTCCAGTGCTCTGTCAAACTTGTCACGCAGTATCATATCTCTCATTTCATCTTCATCAACATACTCTTCCATTTCCATAATAGTGCCCTCCAGTACATCACTGTAGTATAGACCCTCTATGTACTCCTTCCACATTTCCCTTCTTTGCTTAGAATTGGTTTTCCATCTGAGCTCTTGATATTCATACAAGTGGTTCTCCTTTCTCCAAAGGTCTCTCTAACTTTCCTGTAGGCAGTATCTATCTGACATCTTGTGAGATACGCCTCTATATCCTTACATTTGTCCTCTAGCCATTCCTCCCTAGCCAGTTTTGCACTTGCTGTCAATATAATTTGAGACGCCATATTCCTTTTTGCCTGTTTCATTTACTGCATTTTTATATTTTCTCCCTTCATCAATTAAATTCAGTATATCTTCTGTTACCCAAGGATTTCCACTAGCCCTCGTCTTTTTACCTACTCGATCCTCTGCTGCCTTCACTATTTCATCTCTCAAAGCTGCCCACTCTTCTTCTAATGTATTTCTTTCCCCTGTTCTTTTCAATTGTTCCCTAATGCTCTATCTGAAACACTCTACAACCTCTGGTTCTTTCAGTTTATCGAGGTCCCATCTTCTTAAATTCCTACCTTTCTGCAGTTTCTTCAGTTTTAATCTACAGTTTGTAACCAATAAAGTGTGATCAGAGTCCACATCTGCCCCTGCAAATGTCTTACAATTTAAAACCTGGTTCCTAAATCTCTGTCTTACCATTATGTAATCTATCTCAAACCTTCCAGTACCACCAGGCATCTTCCAGGTATACAACCTCCTTTCATGATTCTTAAATCAAGTGTCAGCTATGATTAAGTTATGCTGTGTGCAAAATTCTACCAGGTGGCTTCCTCTTCCATTTACTACTTTTCATTCTCTTCCTTTTCCTACTAATGAATTCCAGTTCCCCATGACTATTAAATTTTCATCTCCCCTCACTATCTGAATGGTTTCTTTTATCTCATCATACATTTCTTCAATCTCTTCATCATCTGCAAAGCCAGCTGGCATACAAACTTGTGCTACTATAGTAGGCGTGGGCTTCGTGTCTATCTTTGCTACAATAATGTGTTCACTATGCTGTTTGTAGCAGCTTACCAGCACTTCTATTTTTTTATTTATTATTAAACCTACTCCTGCATCATTATGCAAGTAATTCTCACAAAAAGCACAACCTCAGATGAGCTGCCCTCAAAGAGTGGGACTGGCTTGAGCAGTAAAAATGATTATCTTGTGAACAGGATGTCTAAGAGGATCCTAAAAGAATTCAGCGTTTTGTGACATACTAAACATTTTGCAACACCCTCTTTTTCTGTAAACAGATACAATTCCTCGCAATGTGGGTTGAACTGCGAAAGCATGGTTGGAGTTACACAACGGCGATATTACGGACGACAAGATGGACCCGCCTGGTACTGAATGTTCCCGTCAATATTTTAATATTTTAATATCTCTTTGTGGTAACGTTACTTCTTACCACCACCACCCACCTTCTCACAACCACACACACACACACACACACACACAATCTTATTGTTTCATTCCCTGCTCCCCTTGAAACACTCATTCACTAATATTCAAGTAGCATTAACGCATTCTTTGGGTTTTTTACAATGCTCCATCTGAATTTTCTATTACTGCAATCATTTGCTGTGTAACTTTAAATTAATGCAGCTATACATGAATTTCCTTTATAAAGAAATTTTATCATCCATCCATCATGCAACAATTAGTGTTTGTTTTAATTAACATCAAAATAAGCTCTATTATCATTCACAATATTCACACACAGAAATCATAAGCAAGTTTGCCATGTGCTAATAGAACTACTTTAGACAGATGCCACAGTTACATTATTTACTAGAAAGCAGTTCCAGTAAAGCATTGGAATATAGGAATGGCTTAATGTGCTATATAAACACATGAAAAATTATAGACTCAAGACAGAGAAACTTTAAACACATACAAGAAACATTAATTTATGTTTTTTAATTATATCCTCTCTCATATATAACAATAACAACAATAACAAAACAATAATAATAAGAAGGTATACTCACAGCAATGAAACTTTCCAATGTCTTTCCATAAATTGCTTCAAATTTTCTTTTGATGTCACCCAAGTCTATCTCCGAGCGTGCAACCACAATTCGTATCAGAGTTTTATCATTTGTGCCCAAACCAGCCATGCTTTTATAAAGACGCTCAGCAAAGAATGCAGTCTTGTCTACGATGCACTTCACTGTGAATATATTTCAATGGTAATAAAATATACATCAGGTAATGGCATACATATTCACATCTGTATTAAAACATACAACTACGCTGTAATTATGAAATAATTAAAAAGGAAAGTAACTGGCAAGAGCTTTCTGATTCTGATGGAGATGCCTCCTGTAGGGATCAGAGTGAAATAAAGAAGGAAAAGTGTATAAATATTAAAAAGTTGGCAGGGGGGGGGGGGGGGGAGGGAAGTTTGTATCTGTTGGTAGTAGTTTATCTTTTAGTGAAGTTGAAATAGATAGTTCCTGCGAATTACTATGGGTAGAGCCATACCAAAATAATAATTGGCTCCTTCTACCGAACCCCCGACTCAGATGATATAATAGCTGAACGCTTCAATGAAAACTTGAATCTCACCACAAGTAAGTACCCCACTCATACAGTTGTAATTGGTGGAGACTTCAATGTACCTCCAATTTGTTGGCAAAAATAGATGTTCAGAACCAGTGGTAGACAGAAAACATCTTCAGAAATTGTACTAAATGCTTTCTCTGTGAAAAACTTTGAACAGTTAGATCATGAGCCCACATGAATTGTAAATGGTTGTGAAAACGCACTTGACCTCTTAGCCACAAATAATCCTTATCTAATAGAGAGCATCATGATGGATACAGGGATTAGTGAACACAAGGTCATTGTAGTGAGGCTCAGAATAGTGTCAACCAAAACCACTAAAAATAAACGCAAAATATATCTATTTAAAACAGTCTCCACTGCTTCCAAGCTAATTATGTAAGTGTAGACCAGATATGGCTCAAATTCAAAGATACACGATCGGCAGCAATAGATAGATTCATACCGCATAAGATAATAAGAGATGGGACTGATCCACCATGGTACACAAAACATGTCAGAACACTGTTGCAGAAGCAACGAAAAAAACATGCCAAATCCAGAAGAACACAAAATCCCCAAGACTGGCCAAGTTTCACAGAAGCTCGGAATTTAGTGCGGACATCAATGCAAGATGCTTTTAATAGTTTCCACAAAGAAATATTGTTTCAAAATATGGTACAAAACCCAAAGAGATTCTGGTCATATGTGAAGTACACCAGTGGTAAAAAAAACAATCGATACTATCGCTGCACGATAGCGATGGAAAGTTACCAATGATGGTGCCACTAAAGCAGAGTTACTAAATACAGTTTTCCGTAACTCCTTCACGAAGTAAATATTACAGAATTCAAAACCAGAACAGCTGTTAGCATGAGTGACAAAAGTTGATGTCTTAGGTGTTGTGAAACAACTCAAATCACTGAAGAAAGGCAAGTCTTCTGGTCCAGATGGTATACCAATCAGTTTCCTCTCAGAGTAAGCAGACACAATAGCACCTTTCTTAGCAACCATATACAACCGCTCACTTGACAATAGGTCTGTTCCTAAAGACTGGAAAGTGGCACACGTCACACCAATATTCGAGAAAGGAAATAGGAGTAACCTATTGAATTACAGACCCATATCACTGACCTCAATCTGAAGTAGGATTTCTCTTTATTCCCATGAAGTAACGAGTGCTGTCAACAAGGGATCTCAGATCGATTCCATATTCCCAGATTTCAAGAAGGCCTTTGATACCATTCCTCACAAGCGACTATTAATCATATTGCGTGCATATGGAGTATCATCTCAGTTGCGTGACTGGATCCGTCACTTCCTCTCAGAGGGGTCACAGTTCATAGTGATGAACGGCAAATCATGGAGTAGAACAGAAGTGATATCTGGTGTTCCGCAAGGTAGTGCCATAGGCCCTCTGCTGTTCCTGATTTATATAAATGATCTAGGTGATAATCTGAGCAGCCCCCTTAGACTGTTTGCAGATGACACTAATTTACCATCTAGTAAAATCATCAGACAATCAATTCCAATTACAAAATGATCTCTAGAGAATTTCTGTATGGTGCGAGAAGTGGCAATTAGCACTTAACAAAGGGAAGTGCGAGGTCATCCATATGGGTACTAAAAGAAATCCGATAAATTTTGGGTCGATAAATCGCACAAATCTAAGAGCTGTCAATTTGACTAAATACCCAGGAATTACAATTACAAGCAACTTAAATTGGAAAGACCACACAGATAATATTCTGGGGAAGGCGAAACAAAGACTGCACTTTGTTGGCAGAACCCTTAGAAGATGCGACAAACCCACTAAAGAGAGAGCCTACATTACACTTGTCCGTCCTCTGCTGGAATATTGCTGCACAGTGTGGGATCCTTACCAGATAGGATTGATGGAGGACACCAAAAAAGTGCAAAGAAGGGCAGCTCGTTTCGTGTTATCATGCAATAGGGGTGAGAGTGTCACTGATATGATACGCGAGCTGGGGTTGCAGTCACTGAAAGAAATGCAGTTTCCTTTGCGACGAGATCTATTTATGAAATTTCAATCACCAACTTTCTCCTCTGAATGCGAAAATATTTTGTTGACGCCCACCTACGTAGGGAGAAATGATCATCATAATAAATTAAGAGAAATCAGAGCTTGAACGGAAAGATTTAGGTGTTCCTTTTTCCCACACTTCATTCGAGAGTGGAATGGTAGGAAAGTAGTATGAAAATGGTTTAATGAACTCTCTGCCACACACTTGCAGAGTAACAATGTAGATGTAGAGCATGCAGCTGCTCACCCGAAATTTAACAGAGCAGTCATTGCATTGCGAAAACATGAAGGTGCCAAATTAAATGCTTGTTATCTCCCTTTCCACTTCTAAGAAGTGGAGTCTACCACAATGGCAGCTGCCATTAGCCAGCATCAATTTATGTTTTTAGATGGTATTATGTCCATATCAAACATTGCTAGCTTGTTTTGTCCCAATACAGCTAGATTAATAATTTTAGAAAAACAGTTCAGGAACTAACTTATGTAGTGATGGTACGCCTTTTCCCAGGGTGGATTACAGAAGTAGCAACACAAGGGTCTTATGAAGAGTCCTCTCTGCTTCACTTGTGATGTGCGAAAAGACTTGTCATTTTATTTGATACAAGATGCAAAAACTGGTTGTTGCTAACAAATTAAGCAAAGTTACTGACCGACATAGAAGTTAATAATAGAGGTCTCAGCAGCAACTGCAGCAGTTTTACATTAATTCTACACAGAGGTATGGAATCTGCACATGGAGGAACTATTGATTAACAAATTCTATCTATTTATATTGACAATTTCCTATAGCATAATATTTTGAGGTTAGTCTCCATTTATGCCAAAAGTAATCACTACTGAATAAGTTAAGAATATGGTAAATACTTAGCATTTGTTTCTAATTTTACTACCTTTATGTGTTATGGTCTACCAACGTTGCTCAAGAACTTCAGTGAATTTGAGGTACTTGTCAAAAGGCCTTTAGCATAGCACCACTTTGTTCTGTGTCGTTTATTGTAATATCATTTAACTATTTCTGCCACTACAACTTTATTATAATGGGATTTGTGGCTCACAGATTGTAGTAATAATTTCGATTCACAGGGGTGGCATACGAGAGGTTAAGTCATGGATGGCCTAGTGCTACGAAGCACACCAACAACTGTAATTTGATGTTACGTACTTCAACGAATAATACACTATCCAGTGTGCTGTATTGCAGCCAACTGGTTTAGGTTATTGACTAATGGTTGAACCCACTCTGGAAGTAAGTATTCTGTTTTAATATGGTGTGTGTGTGTGTGTGTGTGTGTGTGTGTGTGTGTGTGTGTGTGTGTGTGTGTGTGTGTGTGTGTGAGAGAGAGAGAGAGAGAGAGAGAGAGAGAGAGAGAGAGAGAGAGAGAGAGAGAGAGGGGGGGGGGGGTTGCATGCTGATAACAATAAGATTAACAGCCTGAAGACATTACATATTTTAAGACTTTTGGGCCTGAAAAAGGCACAGTCTGTAATTTTTTCATTACTTAATATTCTGTGCAAAGGCCTATAACTTCAAGTATTACCTGCATTCTGGGAGGCAGAGCGCTTATAAGGTGGGCAACAATCTCAGTTTCCCATGCCAGGCTTTTAGGAAGGTATTCCTAAGGTCACCTGAAGTTCTTGACATGGAATCCATCTGTTTTCCAGCATCATCCATTTCATACAATTTCAGTGGGATTGAGGTCTTGGGCAGAAGGATGCTACTTAAGGATAGGAATACTTTTATTCCTGCACTACTACTGAAATGTGGTCTGAAGATTGGTCCTACTGTAAACACCCTCAGGATATGGTTTTTACTCTGATGGAATGTTTCACAGGATACATTGTCAGCTTGATGCTGCTGAATATACTCATGAATAACATCACAGTCTCAAGTTCAAAGAAAGAGATCAAATGCCACGCCACCTCTGACACATGGCCAGTGCAAGATGACTTGGATGTATTTCAGTTTGAAATTGTCCCTTTTCAGCCTGTATACCCTTTATCAGACCACATCAAATGCTGAAGAAAATATTGATTAATCAGAAAACTAAGTTTTTGTCAGTTAAATTGACACTGTTCACAACAAATGCTAGTCAGAAGAATCCATATTTGTATCCCTCATGGCCACGGATTGGCTTTGTAGCTGTGCATCCCAAATTCAGGTATGAATTTTATTCACCTGGCAAAACACAAGAGTGTGTTTTAACTGCACTATTTTTAAAAACATATTTTACCATGATGTTAACAACATCTGTCTTATCTGCAGCTGAAACATGCAAAAATGCAGTTTCTATATACTTACTAGATTCTCTAGCTTTCCTGGTACCACTGTATCCACCACCAAGCAGTGCACTTAGGACTGCCATGCCAAGCCCTGACCCCCAAATTTGACAACTTCCCTTCATTAACTAGGCAATGCAACAATAACAAAAAAAAACCTCTTGACAATTACCTGTAGTTCATAAATACAGTACCTAGAGACTCACAGCAGGATTCAAGAGCAGATACATTAATCACTTAAGTTTGTTATTTGCTACAATAAAGCAAATAATATGCTTATACATACACATATATAGCTCACCACATTGAAAGATCAGTGTAAGGCCAGCATATATGGGGATACAATCTAACGTGTCATATTATCCTACATTAAAACCGCTCCAAATTGTAGAGGTCATCTATCACAAAATTAAGCACTTTCCTCTCTCCGTATAGGCTTCTTTTGCAAGAGTGCACATTTTAAATTTAATACATCGGCATTCACTGCGTTTCATGCCCCTATAATGAGGGAGGGAGCCTTTTAGTCAAGCATGTTGAGTAGCAACCAGTCTTCTCATAAAAATTTATTTTTGTGTTACACTTTCAATCTTTTATGAAGGCAATGTTTGATATCTTTCTAAACCAATAATAAGGTTATGCTATCTG
Organism: Schistocerca cancellata; assembly: GCF_023864275.1. Taxonomy (NCBI): domain Eukaryota; kingdom Metazoa; phylum Arthropoda; class Insecta; order Orthoptera; family Acrididae; genus Schistocerca; species Schistocerca cancellata. The sequence continues at coordinate 780,180,248 of NC_064629.1, read as the reverse complement.
AGAAAAATTTATTGTTTTTAACAACATAATATTATGTCATAATCAATAACTAATATTAAAACTGTACTGAAATAAGCTACTTTTGATTCATGATCCTGCCACACAGATTATGTTCACTTTTTTTAAATACGGTTATGTTACGTGAAGCAACTAATTTGATTACAACTCTGAATCATCTTGATAAGTGAAAATGGAAAATAAGAGTTTAATTAACAATTTCTGTCTCTGGTAATGGAAAATTACTTCAGTCACAGGTCCTTACAGCATTTCATTTTAAACCCAATAATAATAATAATAATAATAATAATAATAATAATAATAATAATAATCGACACCTCATGTTCTGTTATTACCAAGCAACAAACCTAGGAACCAACACAACTGGATACAGGTCACAAGTATACACAACATTTATTACCAGATACCCGGAATTAAAATTTTTAACAGAACAACGACTAGCTGATCAGATCCATGTGATAATAAAAAATAACGGGATACCCCAGTCAGAATTAGAAAACATCAAACAACAAGTACAACAAATACTGGAACAAAATAATGTGCAATCAGTAGAAGAAGAAAATACAGTAATGGAATCAAACATCCCAGAGCAAACAAACAAAGACCAACACGTATCAATTAAACAATCAGAGGAAAATGAAATCTTAAGACAGCCACCAGAACAAGCACAAATAGAACACGAAGTGACACACATGTTAGATATAGAAGATAAATTTCAGCTGACATATATAGAATACAAAGACACAAATACAGACATTAGACCATTCTTGCATAGACCGCCAAATAACCCACAAGTCGAAACAACAATAAAGACTATCAACACAATCATACACAACAAAATAAATGAAAACACAACTATGGAAGAGTTACAACTACTGGTTTATATAGGAGCACTCACTACACTAAATATACACACTAGGCAGAGATCAGAACAAACCAACACACATAAGAAACCCACAAAACCAGCATGGCAACACAGGCTACAGATCAGAATAGAAAAACTGAGAAAAGACATCGGACAGCTAACACAAGTTATAAGAAATGAAATATCAGACAAAAAACGAAAAAGGTTAGGTAAAATCTCACAACAAGAAGCAATAGAGCAATTAGATGAAAAAAAGCAGAAATTGCAAGCATTGGCCAAACGACTTAAAAGATACAAAAAAAGTGAAAATAGAAGGAAACAAAACCAAACATTCAACACAAACCAAAAGAGATTTTACCAGACAATAGATAACACACACATTAAAATAGACAATCCACCAAACATAACAGACATGGAACACTTCTGGAGCAACATATGGTCAAACCCGGTACAACATAACAGGCATGCACGGTGGATACAAGCAGAAACAGACACATACAGGATGATACCACAAATGCCTGAAGCGATAATTTTGCAACATGAAGTCACCCGAGCAATTAATTCTACACACAATTGGAAAGCCCCTGGAAATGATGAAATAGCAAATTACTGGCTAAAGAAGTTCACCTCAACACATTCTAACTAAATTATTTAACAGTTACATTGCAGACCCATACACATTCCCTGATACACTTGCACATGGAATAACCTATCTGAAACCTAAAGATCAAGCAGACACAGCAAACCCAGCTAAATATCGCCCCATAACATGCCTACCAACAATATACAAAATATTAACTTCAGTCATCACACAGAAATTAATGACACATACAACACAGAACAAAATTATAAATGAAGAACAAAAAGGCTGCTGCAAAAGAGCACGAGGATGTAAAGAGCAACTGATAATAGATACAGAGGTGACATATCAAGCGAAAACTAAACAAAGGTCCCTACACTACGCATACATAGATTACCAAAAAGCCTTTGATAGTGTACCCCACTCATGGTTACTACAGATATTGGAAATATACAAAGTAGATCCTAAATTGATACAGTTTCTAAACATAGTAATGAAAAACTGGAAAACCACACTTAATATCCAAACAAATTCAGATAACATCACATCACAGCCAATACAGATTAAGCGTGGAATATACCAAGGAGACTCATTAAGTCCTTTCTGGTTCTGTCTTGCTCTGAACCCACTATCCAACATGCTAAATAATACAAATTATGGATACAATATTACTGGAACATACCCACACAAAATCACACATTTGCTATACATGGATGATCTAAAACTACTGACAGCAACAAATCAACAACTCAACCAATTACTAAAGATAACAGAAGTATTCAGCAATGATATAAATATGGCTTTTGGAACAGACAAATGTAAGAAAAATAGCATTGTCAAGGGCAAACACACTAAACAAGAAGATTACATATTGGATAACCACAGCGACTGCATAGAAGCGATGGAAAAAACAGATGCCTATAAATACCTAGGATACAGACAAAAAATAGGAATAGATAATACAAATATTAAAGAAGAACTAAAAGAAAAATATATACAAAGACTAACAAAAATACTGAAAACAGAATTAACAGCAAGAAACAAGACAAAAGCTATAAATACTTATGCTATACCAGTATTGACCTACTCATTTGGAGTAGTGAAATGGAGTGACACAGACCTAGAAGCACTCAATACACTTACACGATCACAATGCCACAAATATAGAATACATCACATACATTCAGCAACAGAAAGATTCACATTAAGCAGAAAGGAAGGTGGAAGGGGATTTATAGATATAAAAAACCTACATTATGGACAGGTAGACAATTTAAGAAAATTGTTTCTAGAATGAGCAGAAACTAGCAAAATACACAAAGCAATCACTCATATAAATACATCAGCTACACCATTGCAATTTCATAACCACTTCTACAACCCTTTAGATCACATAACATCAACAGATACGAAGAAAGTAAATTGGAAAAAGAAAACACTACATGGCAAACACCCGTATCATCTAACACAGCCACACATAGATCAAGACGCATCCAACACATGGCTAAGAAAAGGCAATATACACAGTGAGACGGAAGGATTCATGATTGCAATACAGGATCAAACAATAAACACCAGATATTACAGCAAGCATATTATTAAAGATCCCAACACCACAACAGATAAATGCAGACTTTGCAAACAACAAATAGAAACAGTAGATCACATCACAAGCGGATGTACAATACTAGCAAATACAGAATACCCCAGAAGACATGACAATGTAGCAAAAATAATACATCAACAACTTGCCATAAAACAAACTAATAAAACAACACGTTCCCACATACAAGTACACACCACAAAATGTACTGGAGAATGATGAATACAAATTATACTGGAACAGAACGATTATAACAGATAAAACAACATCACATAACAAACCTGACATCATACTCACCAATAAAAAGAAGAAATTAACACAACTAATTGAAATATCCATACCCAATACAACAAATATACAGAAGAAAACAGGAGAAAAAATTGAAAAATACATCCAACTGGCTGAGGAAGTCAAGGACATGTGGCATCAGGATAAAGTCGACATTATCCCAATTATACTATCAACTACAGGAGTCATACCTCACAATATCCACCAGTACATCAATGCAATACAGCTACATCGAAACATATATATACAACTACAAAAATCTGTAATTATTGATACATGTTCAATTACCCGAAAGTTCCTAAATGCAATATAACATATACCATACAGTTACAAGGAAGTCACGCTTGATCGAGGTCCGCGTCACGTTCCATTTTTAACCAGACTTAAGTCTGAGGAAAAAAAGTCAATAATAATAATAATAATAATAATAATAATAATACACAGCTGATCACTAAGCTGACAAACTTTCAGAATTATTAAGTCCAGTATGTTTATGTGCCAGTAATCAAATCATAAATAGCTCATATTAAAAGCACAAAGCTTGCATTCTCTAATATTTTCTGAACTCATTTCCATCTGTTTGCTGAAAGGACAGGTATAATCAAAGTGTAATGTTAATTTGTTTCAGTAACAGCAGTTCTGCCCAAAAATATTTTCAAAGCAGAGATCTTGGCTGGCTATACATCTCTGAACGTCTTGTGCTTACGTTCTCAGGAACGTCCAGCCAACATTGGTAATTTCTACTATGAGCAGAATGAATATTATGCTGAGCAAACTTGACAGAAACTCAGACACAGTATTTATCATTTTCAAGATGCATGAACGAGGCAACCAAATCTGGACTCTAGCTTATAATCCTTTCACATGAAGTTTTGATTATGCCCATTCAGTTGTACAGGCCATCGGCAAATCTACTTTTTGTCAGTTACCAAGCAATGTATCTTTCGATAATGACACTGTATTCTCCTTATGGGAAATTTATTTGTTTTATTAGTATGGGTCTAGAGTATTGACCAAACCATTTCTGCGTAATATTTCAAAAAAATATTCCCTCTTCGCCATTTTCCAATAGACTGAAAAACTGGTGTGTTGCTGTGCTCATTCACAACAGTGCTGCACAGTATTAATTCTGGTCATGATTTCTACTGACCATTTATATAGTGCTGTTAAGTGTTCACCAGATTGTACGTCAAACAGGTACCTTTTTTTTAAGTGGATGTAGGGATCACCAGTTTAGTATTGGAGGGCAGCGTGGAGGGTAAAAATCGTAGGGGGAGACCAAGAGATGAATACACTAAGCAGATTCAGAAGGATGTAGGTTGCAGTAGGTACTGGGAGATGAAGAAGCTTGCACAGGATAGAGTAGCATGGAGAGCTGCATCAAACCAGTCTCTGGACTGAAGACCACAACAACAACAGTGGATGTGCCCCAATTCGATGTGGAAAGGCAAGAAGAAAGGTCCAGCGATTTTCTAGCAGATATGATGCTACACTGAATAAAATTTAACACTTGCAATAATAACAATGTTTTGTTCACAGCTGCAGTAATAGGCTAAGCGAAAAAATTCTTTCAGATTATTCTTGTTCCTTGACTGCCCATAAATATTGTCAGACAGTAATTCCAGCTGTTTTAATATCCTTCAATATATTTTAGCAACACGCAGAATTCAAATTTGGCATTTTTTTAAATTAAATATTTACATACAATCCTCAGATAGCAATATTGTTAATAGACCGTACCACAGTAAGGTTTACAAAATGGATTATGTTTAGTTAAAACACTGTCCCACAACAATTTTTTTTTTGCTGTAGAAAGCACAGTGTCAATATGCATTCATGGACGTATTATCTGGCAGTGGACATGATCCTGCAACAGCTGGACAGGAAGAACCATGATATGCTGACGTGTGCCAATGCAAGCACCCACACAGTGAAGTGACAATTTTATAAAACACGTCAACACTATTGGTGCCAGTCAACAACTGTTGAATTGCACTTTCTGTTAGTTTGAAGTGGGTCTCTTAATGAAAAACATCTTTAAATAAACACGGTTCCCAAATGCCGTTTAACATCCCATCAACAAAAAGAGAAGCACAAGTTGAGGTACACATGTGGAAGGAAATTTGCCCTGCCCTTTTCAAAAGGACTATCCCAGCTTTCACCTCATTTCAGTTCAGGCAAACACCAGGAAACCTAAATATAGATGGCTGGACAAAGATTTTAATCCCAGTCCTCCCTCAGGACATACCACCACCTGATTTTTATCCCCCTTCAGGTTACTGAAGACAAGTTTATTCCTTGTTCTCCGAGAGACAAGGCATTTAAATATGTTGTATTCCAATAAATAGGAAGAAAGAAAACTTTAATGTGTGATGTAGAATACACTAAAAAATAAAAATAAAAAAAATTTATCAGCATATCTTGTGAAAATCCACACAAATTCCTATAAAAAAAGAAGGTAAAAATAGACAATTAATTTTGGACTGATCCTAGTAACTTAGTCTCAATACAAATGTCAAAATAACATTTTTCAACTTCGGTAATGATTTACTAATGGCAATTTGAGTTCCATGCAGGTACAGCTCAGCTCAAGTCTAGAAAATGGAAATACCCATTTCTCTTTTACTGGCCTTTTACATTAAATCAACACAAGCATATACTTGCACCCTCTGTCACTCTTCAGCAAGATGATGCAATGAATTGTGTCCATGCTTTTTCCTGATAATGTCAACAACAGTTGGTACAGTATTACAGGATGTTTCACATGTGATAAATGAGGGAAGCCCGCAGCTCACTGCATGCTTCCCCTATGCCGAGTGTAAACAATGATGCAATCTGAATAAATTAAGCTATCTTTATTTTTAGCAGGTTCCCAAAATGATGTCCCTCCATGGCAAGAGTAGCCTGACACATTCTGAATACATTACCAAACACTTTATGAATTTCGGCTGCCAAAATTTGAGGGATGCCTAGCTGAACCCTGTCTTCTAACTCTTGAAGTTTATGGTGATTGTTTACATATACCCTATATTTAATATTTCCCAAAGATAAAAATCACATGGATTTAGATCTGGAGAATGAGGAGACCAGTCAACTATCCTATCATCAAAAACACTTTGTATTATCATCACAAAAGCATTGACAGAGTGTGGTCTCGCATTGCCCTGCATGAAATAACGGTAGGTCTCTTTGTTATGAGTTATCATCTCACAGAGAAAGATTAGTAGAATAATTTGTCTGGCACTAATTTTGCATTAATTGCACACCATACACCCATTTTCACATCATGCACAGGCTGTCGAAGTAACAAATGAGGATTTTCTGAATTCCAGCATCAACTATTCTGCTAATTTAGGTACCCTGAAAAATGCAGCCATGCTTTGTCAGAAAAAAAGAGCATTTCAGAATCAACCTCTCCATCATGCACATACCAACAGCCAGGCGAGACAATGACACCAAGCAACAAAATCCAAGTTAGTCATTGCACTACTATTATTTTGTGTGGTTTCAGTTTGAGTTTGTGCACAGCTCAATCAGCAGATGCTACTGACACACCAATGTGAAGAGATAAATGGCACAAAACTTTCTCACACTTCTTTCCAAGACCTCATGTACCTCATCTAATTTATTTTCAAGTAAAACACTGGGTCCTCTAGATCTTTGTTTGTCTAAAATCGATCCAGTCTCTCAAAATTTCTTCACTAATCTGTGTATTGTCAAATCACTGTTTTTACATGTTTCAACCCAATAAACATTCATCGATCCTACGTGAATACAATAATGAAAACTTGACAAAAACTCAAATGAAAACACCCCTACACTCAGTCACACAGTATGGGAGGTATGCACACAGTGTTACTGTCTGAGGGCCTGGCCAGGCGATATACATGCAGGTGAAGCCCCAGACTCGGCACAGGTGTCATAACACCCTGTACTATATGTATCACCCTTCCTTGTAACGACCCGGCTGTATCTTTAACAAGGAAGTCTAATACAAGTTTCACAATTTTGTCACTTTCAGACCACCACCCACTCCTTTGGTTATCTTCCAGCAACTATTTTGCTTCAAGAAAGTTTCTACCATTGTACCATTACCTATGCTATCAACATAATGATATTTTTCCAGTATGTCAGGTGGTTTCAAATGCTGTTACATGTCTACTATATGAAATTTAATGTTATCATAGCCCATGTTTCCATTTCCATAAACTAACACAATATTAATTGTGATACTTCTTGATTTCCATGAAGTTCAACTTCAGAGGAAACATGGGGATCTCTTTTTATGGTTCACTTAGAAGTAGGAACTCTACTTGCTAAGAGCTAGCACACTAGTACACAATGAAAATAATTCCGGCAACTTTCTGAATACATCGTGTAATGATAGAAGTTCAGCTTCTTGCTGTCTGCTGGAGTAAGTCGTTTCATCTAATATAATTTCTTTGGAGTCTTCCTTCCTTCACTAAAAGCTGAAAGTGACAAACCTGCTTTACTGTTCTGGGCAGTGTTTGTTCTACACTATTTAACCATATAGCTTATGATGACCAAAAATTATGACTTTTTCAACATAAGTAAGATATTAACAACAGAACAAAAATACTATACCACAAACATACCTATTGCTATCAAGCCCTTCTTTATGCTTCCTGAAAATTCACTCTTAATGGCTTCCTCCAGGGTGTGACCCGTCAGTTTCTCATATTCCACAAACACTTGCCTCAAATGATTTTCACTACGAGAAACCAAAATTGCATTGAAAACTGACTCTTCTGTTCCCCATTGCTTCTCACCTGTAAAAGTTTGAAAATACCAATAATAAACACACACACATGGGCAAAGTCTTATTATGAAGTTGATATGAAGGGTGTTTCACATTTCCACTTACAGGCTTCTACATGTTCTAGAGGGGATCTAGTAGATAAAGGTTCAATAAGAAGCCTACATCTGACAATTTACCATTCAAATGTAAAATAAATTTGAAGATATAATCACTTTCAAGTCTCCCACTTCCTAGAATGCACACAAAGGAAAATACGAACTCCAATTTGTACGCTCTACAGGATCCCACAGCACATGCAATGTTTAAAGTACTTGTCATTGTGTTCTCTTCTATGAAACAAAAGATGTCCTCTTCAATATCTAATGTGTGGTGCATCTGTAGAGCACCATAGTCAACCCTCGTAATTGCAAACATCTCAGTTTTTCTCGTCCACTGTTGTAGTTGGATGGCAGTGGTATGTGATGTCATAAATGAAACTGGGACTGAAGATGGCACCCTCTTCTCAGTTTATTCATGTACTGTGTCTTCAGACATCGTAAAGTGATCTGATCCTCAAACTTACTTCATCGAAACTTTATCTACTTAGTCCCCTCTACAACCCCCACAAGCATGTAATAGGAATTGTGGACTGTCTTGTATATACTATTGTAGGCTACAGTACTCCATACTCCACTAAAAATCACAGGCAAGCTGTAACTCCTGTTTAATGAGAAAGCTCCAAGATATTTAAATGAAAGAACTGTTGCATTTTCATCAGAAACTGAGGAAATAAGAATGAAGCACAAATATTGAGGAGCTGCAAGAGAGAAAAGCCCATGATGGAGATCACTTTTGTGCCAGATGTGTTTTCCATGAACTATATTTGGAAAAATAATTATGGAAATAACAAAAGTGTGCTAAATAACGTGAGCATGAAAATGTATCCACATATACAAATAGAGTACAAAATTTAAGCTTTTATGGTCAAATTTCAGTGCTTGCTTGAAAGTCTCAATAAAGAAAAACAAAAGGAAAAACGTGTTTATAAATCTTGCTTAGATTCAGGAATCTCTGACCACTCCACATTATTCACCAAATCACCAAAAATTAACACGGAAATTTCTTGTAATAATAGCCATACAACAAGGAACTGAAAAAAACTTCTATATTTAGTAGTAAGTTAAGAGAAGTTGAATGGCCTTCTGACAGCTACATTTCAGGTAGCAATAACTGTCAAATTTTTAAGTAGCTAACTTGAAAAGTTTAATAACATTTTCTCCACTTAGAGCCACAAGCAACAAAATGACTAGTAAACTTAACTGGATAACTCAGGGTATAAAAATTTCTAGCACCAGGAAGAGGCAATCCCACAATGAACTTAAATACAATAAAAATTGGCATTTTACTGAAGATGTTAGACATTATAAAGCTACAATGAGACAAGCTGTGAAGGCAGCCAAACAATATCTCCATTTTGCAACATACAAATAAGTCAAACATGGCATGGTCAATTGTCAAATCAGAGTTAGGCATTGGAGTTAGTAGTAATGAAATATCTAGGATTACAGTAGATGGCAGCCTTATTGTAAACTCATCTCAAATATCAGAGTGTTTAAATGAATTCTTCACAACTGTGGCAAAGTCAGATGCTGTCTTAGCAGAGTCTTAGAGTAAAGTAAGACTATTTAGACAATACCAAGAAACGGAGTATCTCTCAGATTTTAAGTCTCAGTAGAGGATATGGAACAGGTTACATTACCATTAAAAAAATAAAAACTCTGCTGAGTGGGATGGGGTACCCACTGAAGTCATTAAAGCCACGTATCACATAATAGCACTTCTATAAACTAAAATAATCAACCTTTTGAATAGGGATGCTTTTCTGATATGTTGAAGTATGCTGAAGTCAGACGTATGTTCACGAAAGGGATGAGGAAAGACATGGGAAACTATCATCCTATTTCTATATTTCCAAGTCTGTTGAAAATTTTGGAAGAAGTAGCCACAAACAAGACCCAAAAGTTTATTGTAAAAATGATAATATTATAATTAACCAATTTGGATTTCAACAAGGAAAAAACACTCTGGATGCAGCAAGTAACTTTCCTGGAAAGATATGGGAAGGATGAGATCAGAGGAGTAAATTTGTAGGTATCTTCTGCGATCTTACAGAAGCCTCTGGCTCCAAAACCATACCTTGCGTACATGCAAATTAGATAAACATGTGAGCAATGATGACTGATTCACTGACTGAGAGACCGATTGATTGATTGAGTGATTGATTGAGGGGGGAGGGGGGGGTTATGGGACTAAATGGCGAGGTCATCAGTTCCACAATTCAAATGTTACGTGCATAGGATAGAGGTGTCCACTAAAATTGGGTGGATTCTGTCAAACTATGAAGTGAGGAAGCTAAAAACATTCACAGTAGAAGGCGTTAAAGGGTATGACAAATCTTAAAACAAGAAAAGCAGAGGGATAAAAAAGCAGTCTTTGCATGGGGGAGAGGTCACGAGTCCCAAACCAAGAGCGGTCCCAACCACAACAACTCTGCCTCTGCTCCAGAAGGAAAGCTAAACCTTATAACTGGAGAGAGAGAGAGAGAGAGAGAGAGAGAGAGAGAGAGAGAGAGAGAGAGAGAGAGATTTCACAAAGGAAACTGAGGACCACTTCACCCAACTGTGAATCACCTGCTAACATTAAAGACAAAGAATCTGGAAGGCTATACTTAGTACAAAGGGCCAAAAGAAGGGACATTCCATCAATGTATGGGATACTTTCAGTCTGGCTCCACGACCACATTTCGGGGGTGGCTCAATACACAAGAGGAAACAATGGGAGAGCCTAGTATGACCAATGCACAGATGGCATAAGACAGTGAACTCTTTCCGAGAGGAGTAGAAGGAAGAGCACCAAACTGCAGTAGTCTCCTTGATTGTGCAGAGTTTATTACTGAGAGCAGTAGTACAACAAATGTGATTCCACTTTTGGGCAAAACAGATTTTGTGTGTATCTGCACCTTGAATCATGAAAGTGAATGGGGCAAGTATCTGCCCCTCTAGCCAAACGGTCTGCCAGTTCATTCCCTGGGATGAACACATTACATGGGACCCAGAGAAAGACAACTGAGCAGGCTGCACAGCCAAGGTCAAACAGAAGGTCATCGATAGTAGAGACCAAAGGGTGACAAGAGTAGCATTGGTCTATAGACTGTAAGCTACTCATTGAGTCTGTACAAGTTAAAACACTGATGCATTCTTATCGGCAATCCCACCAGAGGGCAGATATCAGGAATGAGACATTCCTCGTCTGCAAAGAGGATGGTGTAAACGGGACAGTCAGAGAATTGTCAAATGGCAATTGCATGAGAAACTGGGAGATGGCTCCATTATATTTGTCAATGAGGAATCCCCACTTTTGTGACAAGACTGTCAAACGGACTAGTGCAAAAGGCACCAATAACCCAGTTGATCATCATGGGGTGCATATTGCTAAGTATTTTCAGAGTGGAAGGAGCTGCTGAGCCATAAACCTGACAACCATAATCTAGTCTGGACAAAACCAGAGCACGGTGAAGATGGAGAGGAGTATCACCCCAAGATGTGTGGGCCAGGAGGCAGAGAGTATTAAGCTTCCGCATGCATGTGGTATTCAGGCCATGGATATGAGGTAGCCACATCAGCTCTTTATCAAAAATAAGCCTCAAGAAATGGGATCGTGCTACAACATCTAGGCACCAGTTGCCAAAATAATGTTCTGGATCGGGCTGTACTGTGAATCTACAGCAAAAATTCATAACCTGCATTTTGCAGGGACAAAACTGGAAGACATGGGAAAGGGTCCATGCAGAGGCCCCTCCGATGGTGACTTTTGGAGCTGGCATTCATTCAGCAGATGCTACTGAGGGAGAGCTCCACCAGACGCAAAAAATCATCGACATACAACACCTGGCTAACCATAGGCCCAACAGAGGTGAAACCCATTGATGGTGATGAGGAAGAGTGTGACAAGTAACACACAACCCTGTGGGATACTGTTCTCCCGAATCCGAGGAGTGCTGAGTGAAGTGTCAACTCAAACCCGGAAGAGCCAGTGAGACTTAAAAATCTGTAGGAGGCAAAGGTACAAGAAATAGACACTGGGTGGAGTGGGTCATATTTTTGGTGAGTCTCAGCATAAGATAAGATGATCCAGAGACTTTTACTTTTGGATATTCTTTTCTCTCTTGTAAACAGGACAATCTGGCTAGCAAGGAGAGTGGCAGTCATGACAATTTACACACACAGATGGTGGAACAAAAGAACTTCCCTCATGGAGTGGGTATCCACAGTTACCTTACAGAGTGTCTGCCATACAGCAGGAAGACGTATGCCCAAAACGCAAGCACCGAAAGCACCTCTTTGGTGGTGGGATGTATGGCTCCACATCACATCAGTACCACATTACCTTGATCTTCTCTGAGAGAGTATCTCCCTCAGAAGTCAGAATAAAGGTGCCAGTATCAGTGTGGTTGTCTTTATGACCCATCTGCACACGTCTAACAAAATGAATGTTGCATCACTCCAGATTAGCCCAGAGTTCCTCATTAGTTTGCAACACGAGGTCCTTATGAAAAATCACTCCCTGGGCCGTATTCAGAAACTGGTGAGGGGTAACAGACACTGGGATGTCACCAAAACCATCACAAGCATGAAGAACTCCAGAGTGGCCGGCAGAAGCAGCTTTGGTCAACAGGGAGCCAAACTGCATCTTACTGAGAGACTACACTGACCTAAACTTGTCTTTGATATTTTCAAAAAGCATCCATCCTAGTACAGACCAGGTAGTGTGGAAAATGTTTCATCCCAAGACGGCGAGCCTGGCCCTCCTCCCAGGATGTAGCCAGGGAAGGGAAGGCAGGAGGGTCATAGGAAGCAGCATTCAATGATCATTTACCATTCAGAGAGACAGCTGTTTGAGAACACCCAGATTTTTGCAGCTTGATACGCTTCATGCGCCAAGCATCCACTCTGATTAGGAGCTATCCCTGTGGGCACCACCTAGCCACAGAAAGGGCCATCTGGCAAGGCAGCCATTGCCAGGAGTTCTGATGTTCCAGGATGAGAAGCAACCACTCCTTGGCATACATGGGGAGACAACAGCTCAGGTATCAATAGTTTGATCCCTGTGTTGTCATGGGGCTCAAGCCAGGTGGGTACATAAAAGCCCCACCACACGGACTGGCTACACGTGCTGGTGACATAGTTGGGTGTAGGTGGGCTACGACAGGGAAGGAAGAGGGGAGAGGAATCCATGCCATAGACACTCGGGAGAGAGGTCTTCCCCAAATGGCTCACACTGAAGGCAGGAAACTTAGAAGTGGAGCTCAAACCCCAAGGGGGACCAAAAATGCCAAAAAGGATGAAAGAACAGACAAGAGAAACAAAATCGCAAGCAATACAAGGAACCAGGTAGATAGCCAGGTTGACATGAATTGGAACACCAAGAGAGGGGAAGAAGGGGGCAGCATGGAAGGAGTGAGGATGCGGAGGAAGGGGCGCAGTGAGGGAAATGCAGTCCAGGAAGGAAGAATGGGCTGCAATAGTTAGGGACCTCTTGTGTGCCATGCACGAACTGAAGACAGAACTGTGAGCCCCCAGGGCAGGGGTTGGGGGGAATGATGGTGCAGGAACGATTGGGCTCTATTGTCAGCCCACTGGATATCCTAAAAAACTACTTGCAGTTAAGTGAGTTGAAACTAAACATTATAAAAAGTTATATGGAACATTTCAAAACCAAAAATTCGAAACGTGTGGAACTTAAAATACAACACATCAACCAACTAATGGAAGAAGTTGACACACTCAAATTCTTTAGACTAAATGTGGGCAAGAACCTAAGCTGGAATACACATATTGACTTCCTATCAAATAACCTAAGCAGTTTTGCGCTTTCAATGCAAATACGAACAAGTTCTAATGACAGGAGTACAAAAAAATAGCAATCTTAGTTATTTTCAATTTGTTGTTAGGTCATTAGGTATGGTATATTGCCTTGGGGAAGTACAAATAATTTATCTCAACTACAGAAATTGCAGAAGAATGCTGTCTGATACATGTGTATGGCACAACAAAAAGAATCTTGTCATCCTCTATTTTGGAAACTGCAAAGTATAGCTGTTCCCTCCACACACATTTACAAAATTATTATCTTCCTACGCAGCAGACAAAATTTTTTTTGAGAAGAATCATTAACTCACACATACAACACAAGGAATAAAGAGTGTCACCAAACATGGTCTCTGTTTGGCTTCCTAAAAGCGAACAAGAGAGTGATAAAAAAAAAAATGGACATGGGATGGTGGTAAGGATTTAACCCAAGCCAAACACTGAGCAGTCTTTTACACTATTAGTTATGCAAGGAGAACAATGAGCACAAATTTTATCTGGCAAGTTGCTTAAATTTGCATGTGCAACAACCTGATTGGCTAACTTCAATGCTTAATAACTCAGAAAGGACACAATATATCAAATTTTTTCCTTTAAAGTTATTTCTCAGCACAACCTCCCCTACAACATATTTACAAGCTTTTCAGACTGTTTCTGACCACCATGTATAACAAATTCATGAGCAAAAACACATTCAATACAAAGTAAGAATTTTTAAAAATAAGGCTACAGCAAATTCTGTGGAGAAATGCTTCTATTCGGTAGAAGAATTCAGAGGTGGTTTGTGATGAAGCAAGCTGGGATAATTTTAATTCCCCTCTTGTTTTGCCAACTGCCTCTTTAAATTTGTTTTGTTACTTTTAACTATTTACCATTGGCATACATGAATATAATCTGCATTTTCATAAAAGAGTAAGGTTGGCCCTCAGGTTTAAAGAATGTAACACCAGATCTAATTTTCTGCTTAGTTTTATGCATGTAGTTGATTTTCTAATTTATTTCAATTATTCCTAGTTAGTATCTTTTGTTATAGAGTGAAATCAGTAACTGTTTTGTAACTTAAATTCTATTGTTGACATATGAACAAATATAAATTCTGCACTAATTACAAACATTTGGAAGACGAAATGCTAGTATCTATTTGGCTCTATTCAAAAACATGTTAGCAAAGCCAGCTCTTAATTAATTCCAAAGTAATTTACAGTTTCATCAAAAGTATTGTTTGCACGACTATATTTGTTAATTTCATCATTTGGACAAATAATTCGGCTTAACCCTTGTAGTAGAAGAACCTGTTAAAAAGATGCAATTTTTCTATATATTTAGTTAATTTAATGAGTTAAGTTTTAATTGTAATTTCTGTAAATTAAACTTTGAAATATTGTAGCAGTATGTTGAGGTTCGCCTGCAAACTATTAACGAGGCTTATGGAAAGTTTAAACAATAGTGCACTGGTCATATTTGTATAACGGAGTATTACTGCGGGATTGTGCAAAGTGAAAGTAAAAGTCAAGCGAAACACAGCTGTGCACCTGTCGGCTACATCATTTACTGTAGTCAGCGTCCAAATTACAAACCCCATTTTTCAGCCAGTGTAGCAACACAGTACATTGACACCGAGAGCAACAAATGAAGAAACAAAGAAGGCGGAACCGCTACAGATGAAATGATAATTTGAGTAAGGGGAAATTTCAAGATAGATTTTTTTTAATTGTATGTACATGTATGTACTATTATCATTAGTATGCTGTTATGAACATCAGCTGTTCTGGTTATGATGAAATTTTACCACAATTTTGATGTGTCTTCTGTACCTGAATCATCTGATTTAGGATACGTATGATATGAGACTAACAAAGCACAATTCACAATGCTTTTTACCGGGGGTAGGATGTCAAACGGGTCAACCTGGAGCAGGAGAGGCACCGCAGGATGTTCCAATTTTCACTGTCTATACTTTTACAAATGAATTCATGAAACTTTGTCAGCATGACCAGGAAGGATTCAGGAATCACATTTGTAGGAGTGGAAGTTCAAAACATAACTAAATAATTGTTTTTACATGTGCAATTTCATCATTTTTTCCACTTACTATTTGCTGCATTTGTTACTATTGGTACACTTTTCTTCATAAATAAGAGATTCTTTGATGAATTTTGCACAGCATATAAACCATACTTACAGGAGTAAGTAACTCTAGAATTTATTCAGTTTACGAAAAAATGAATGAGGTGTTACATTTTAAACTTCATGTTTAGAAAAAACTCAAATTTTATAGTTAATTATCTCAATTTTTACCAGTTTTTAATAGATTTGGAAAAATCTAGAGTTTCATACACCTGTAAGTATGGTTTGTATGCTATGCAGAATTCATTGAAGAATCTCTCTTACTCATGAAGAAAAGTATACCTATAGCAGCAGCCAACAGTAAGTGAAAAAAATTATTAAATTTCACATGTAAGAAAAAATATTTTATTGTGTTTTTTTTTTTTTTAACTTCCACTGCTATGAGTGTGAATCCTGAATCCTTCCTGGTCATGCTCACAAAGTTTTGTCAATTTATTTGTAAAAGTAGACACAGTGGAAATTAAAATGTCCTGGGATGCTTCTCCTGCTCCAAGTCTGCCTGTTTGATGTCCTACCCCCCATGTTCTTTGAGATGTGGTTTGTCTAATGCAACTAAGTGAAAGGCTGCTTGTCTTGCAAAATACACATTGTGTTTCTTTTTATTTGTGAAGCATTTGGGTTTGCAGACCAACTAAGTACATCTCCATGGTGGCACTAGTAAAATCACAAAAAGTAAGCAGAAATAAATAGTACTTTAACCTTACAAAACTTGTGTTATAAGTTGTTTCTCATCTAACAACAAGATAATAGCAAACAACAGCAATGTAATAATATATGTAATTATCATATAATGCAATTATTAGATACAAAACCAAACATGTATCATATGTATTACAAAGAAGTGTAACATGTCTGGCACAATACAAACAGCATTTCACTTAGTAGTATATGACAAACTACATCTCAAAGAATATTGGCTCTTTGGGAGAGGGAGCAGGGTTACATTTACACATCTAATGTAAGAATTTCTAAATGAACATTACTCATTTCATTCGACTCTGCTGCCATCACATTTTAATATGACAGTATAATTTCTTATACACTTTTCTGATGAGCAGGAAATTTATATTTCAATTAAATCCGTAACTTGGGTTGTATATTCATCTATATTCTCTCTCATTTATTGTTAGTGACTGAGTTCAAATGAAGCGCAAATATATACACCATTCTTTTAGATACGTTCAGAAAATTTCACTGATTACAGCAATAGTGCCAAAATCTGATCTAATTTGAACTCTTGGCATGATAAGGCTTTCTGCTGTTGGGCATGACAAATATTGAAATGCAAACAGCTGTACAGATTGATATGACGTAAAATACAAAGTAGGGAAGTACAGCCTATTTTCCATTTTTTAACTAAAAAAAAATCTTCAATTACTCATGATTTCAAGCAAAAATACCTGCTTCAAAAAGTGCGTTTGCATCTTGTTGGGCTGCTGTCTCATCCACATCTGTATTTTCATCCCTGTTTGCCTGTTTAATGAAATGAGAAAGGATATTATAAACAAAGGATTGATTTCTAAGAGCAACAGTCAAGATTTCAAAATAAATACAAATAAAAAAATCAATATTTGGCAATTTCTCATTAAGCATTATAGTAGCACAGACTTCAAACTGAATCAGTTCTTTCATTCTTGTGTGTGTACCCTGAAATTTGCTATCTCCTAGTTTCATTCTTGCAGATTACTACACCTGCTGTGTTATGGAATATTTTAATTTTTGAGTGTCAATTATTGAATCAATTAGTATTTACATACCACTGCACTTCAGTCTACTGCATTCAGATGCCACTGTGTCAGAATACAAATTGGACTAAAGACCAGAAATGGGGTTATCCATTTCATGTCTTATCTTCAAATAACGGATTTCATTTATACAGAGTGTTTCACAGTCTTTCAAAAAATTCATCTAGGGGTGATAGATCATGTCATGGGGAGCAACCTTTGTTAGAGACAAAATGTTTGCCGGCACTGTCTGGCGGTTTTAGGTATCTTTATGTTAATCTCATCGGCCCTGGGACAGCGAAATATCACCGAACTATCAGGGTCTAATGAACAGGTGTGCTGCATCTGCATACTACCTATGCCAGTAAACCACCAGAGTGATTTTCAAGAAGAAAACCTTAGGAATTAGTGTCTCTAGAGGAGAAAAATATTTTAGAAGTGAACCAGGAACTCTGCCTATCCCCCTTCATATGGGGCAGATGAATGGTTTATAGGCAACACACAATGCATATGAACACCTCTCAGGGGCACAACCAGTATTAAAAGATGCTAGTGTCACTGGGAAGCACTGGTGAACATTTTGTCTCTAACAAAAGTCATTCCCCATGGCATTCCATCACCCCCTAGATGATTGATGCAAAGACTTTAAAACATGTATATCTTGACAATAACCGCACTGCATAATCTTTAAATTTATTTAGTTTGTTTTTTCTTCCAAACAATCTTTCAGTGTGCATTGTATTGTTTTTACTGGTGTACAGTCTTTTCCAGAAATACTTCAGCTTTGTATAAGAAGATGTACTGCGGGGTGGACAAAAATATGGGAATGCCAAAACCAAACCATGTTACCAAGCCTAATATGGTGTAGGAAAACCTTTGACATTCAAAATAGCTTCCAGTCATCGAAACTGATAAATAAAGGTCCTGCAGATGCTCATGATGGAGGAGATGACCATTGAGTTGGCCAAGTATGGCAAATGCGAAGCCAGCGAAGGACAAAAGTTCTTGTGAGATGCCCGCATGGAGGACCTCCACAAATCTGTGGCCTCCTTTACCCCACAGTTTGGCAAAGTGAGTATGTCATTCCATATTCCAAACACTTAGAACTTAATGGCATAATACCAATCCAAGACCCAATTTCAGAATACCAGTCTCGATAAGTGGCTTGCCAGTAGCCAATTTGACCAACCTGTCAGCAAGTTCATTTCCCAGAATCCCAATGTGACCCAGGGTTCAGATGAAGACCACCGAGTGTCCAAATTGTTTGGGTGAGAAAAGGGAATCCTGGATAGTCAGGACCATGGGATGGCAAGGGTAACATTGGTTAAGGTCTTGTAAAGAGCTAAAAGAGTCACAACAGAAGAGGAAGGACTCACTGGTGCAGGAACAGATATGCTCAGGAGCACGAGAGATAGCTACCAACTCCACAGCAGAAACACTGCAGCTATCTGACAAGGAGCAGAGTTCATTGCATCCCGCATGAACATAAGCAAAGCCAGCAAGACTGTCAACCATTGAGCCATCAGTATAGACTACTTCCAAACCCCAAGACACACTGATAATGGAGAAAATTTGGTGACAGGGGCCTTCAGCATGAGCCGAGTCTTTTGAACCTCATGATAGATCAAGGACAGACCTGTGGACAGGGGAAAGCTGGAGTTAAAAAAAAAAAAAACTGAACGTGGATGGCAATCCTAACCCCAGACCTGGGCCACCATTGCAGGTAGTGAATCTCCTTATCTAGAAAGAGGAGATAGTACTTTGGGTACTCTGGAGAGCTGTGGAAGCATAAAACACAAGCAATTAACTGTTGTTTGTGCAGAACCTGCAATGGTGGAACCCCTGCCTCCACTAGGAGGCGGATCACACAGCTATTCCGAAAGGGACCAGTCTCCAGTTGTAACCCACAATGGTGTATCGAGTCCAGCATCTGTAATGTTGAATGTTATCCCAAGCCGTATGTGAGACTCAAATAATCTAGATGGGACTGGACCAATACTGTGTAGAGCCGTATCAGAGCAAAGTGGAGTAATTCTCACCGGCATGTCTTCTAAGCACTCAAGCACAAAGGAAAGCCGACTGACATGCAGAAGAGGTTTTAATCAGTAGGGAACCAGAGTGTATCTTACTACGTACATCAACTTCACGAAACTTATGTGATGGCCAGGGAGGGGAAGAACGAGGAAGCAAAAGTAAGAGCAGAGAGAGAACTATTCTCCAAACGCGAACATTTTTTGTTAGGCTTTACCATGACTGTTATTGACATTAAATGAAACTACAAGTTTACTGTTACCAGTCATTGTTGTTTTATCTCCACAACGTGTTTCAAAGGTTTAAACCTCCATCATCAGGTGGATTTACATTTGTTAGTATGACGTGTGTGTGTCGTGTTATGATTTTTTGGAGGAACTTGTGGCAATGTCTCTTGTGGATAGAGGTCCCTTCCACCGCTGTAACACAATGCATGTACTGTATACTGTCATATTTTGTAAACAAAAATGGCACTGGGAAAATAGCTGGGAGCAGGAGAGGGAGGAGTTCGAATGGAAAGAAGTGGGTATGGCGACAAGTGGCTGGCAGAAGTGATGAAGATTTGTGGCTTTGCACATGGGGCACAAGCACAACACTCGCAATCTGAGTCATTGTTTCCAGAGTTGATCATGGTCCTCTGCTTTGGAGGCAAGTAGAGTGTCTCAAACAAAGGCTTTGTTGACTCTGTGGTGGTTTCTACTGCCGATTTCTGAAACTTCTAGCTACAAATAGGCCTGACCTTATCAGTGGTGTCAGTATAAGACAAGGATCAGTGATCATGATATCATAGCGATGGTGGTTACAAAAGTTAATAAAACTACCAATACAGCCAGGACAACACTTTTGCTACAACAGATAAGCAGTTGTTAGCATATCACTTAGACAATGAATGAGTACAAGTATGATGAATGTGGAGGAATTACAGGCAAAGTTTAAACACATTGTAAATCACGCTCTGGAGAAGTATGTACCGAGTCAGCAGATTAAGCACGGGAAAGACCCATCGTGATTTAATAACAAAATTCGGGAAATGCTGATGAAGCAAAGGCTGCTGCACTCTCAGTTCAAAAGACAACGCACAAATGACGATAGGCAAAAGTAAGTAGAGTTTTGTGCATCTGTTAAAAGATCAATGTGCGAGGCATGCAACAACTACCACCATCATAACTTAGCAAAAGAGCTTGCTGAAAACCCGACAAAATTCTAGTCCCTTGTAAAACAGCTAAGCGGTTATAAGGATTCTATCCATTCACTTGTTGACCAGCCTGGTGCGGCAATCGAAGGTAGCAAAAGGAAACCTGAAGGTTTAAATTTCATGTTTAAAAAATTGTTCACACAGGAGAATGGTACAAACATACCTTAATTTGACTAATGCATGAATTCCCATAAGAAGGATGTAGCCCTGGTGTAGAGAAGCAACTGAAAGAGTTGAAAACAAGAAAGTTGTCAGGTCCAAATGGAATCACAATTCAGGTTTATGAAGAGTAGTCTACAGCACTGGCCTCTTCTTTAGCTTGCATTTATCACTAATCTCTTGCCCAGCACAGCATCCTGAGAGACTGGCAAAAAGTGTAGTTGACTCCTGTATACACTATGTGATCAAAAGTATCCGGACACCTGGCTGAAAATGAATTAAAAGTTCATGGCGCCCTCCATTGGTAACGCTGGAATTCAATATGGTGTTCCCCACGCTTAGCCTTGATGACTGTGTCCACTCTCACAGGCATATGTTCAGTCAGGTGCTGGAAGGTTTCTTGGGGAATGGCAGCCCATCCTTCATGGAGTAGTACACTGATGAGAGATATCAATGTTCGTCGGTGAGGCCTGGCATGAAGTCGGCGTTCCAAAACATCCCAAAGGTGTTCTATTGGATTCAAGTCAGGACAGTCATTACAGGGATGTTATTGTCATGTAACCACTCTGCCTCAGGTCGTGCATTATGAACAGGTGCTCAATCATGCTGAAAGATGCAATCGCCATCCCCGAATTGCTCTTCAACAGTGGGAAGCAAGAACGTGCTTAAAACATCAATGTAGGCCTGTGCTGTGATAGTGCCACGCAGAACTACAAGGGATGCAAGCCCCATCCATGAAAAACATGATCACACCATAACACCACTGCCTCTGAATTTTACTGTTTCCACTACACATGCTGGCAGATGACGTTCACCGGGCATTCGCCATACCCACACCCAGCCATCGTATCGCCACATTGTGTACCGTGATTCATCATGCCACACAACGTTTTACCACTGTTCCATCATCCAATTTTTATGCTCCTTACACCAAGTGAGGCGTCATTTGGCATTTACCGGCGTGATGTGCAGCTTATGAGCACCCGCTCGACCGTGAAATCGAAGTTTTCTCACCTCCCGCCTAACTATCATAGTACTTGCAGTGGATCCTGATGCAGTTTGGAGTTCCTGTGTGATTGACTGGATAGATGTCTGTCTATTACACATTATGACCCTCTTCAACTGTTGGCGGTGTCTGTCAGTCAACAGACAAGGTCAGCCTGTACACTTTTGTGCTGTATGTGTCCCTTCGCATTTCCAATTCACTATCACATCAGAAACAGTGGACCTAGGGATGTTTAGAAGTGTGGAAATCTCACATACAGATGTACGACACCAGTGACACCTAATAACCTGACGACGTTCAAAGTTCACGAGTTCCGCGGAGTGCCCCATTCTGCTCTCTTACGATGTCTAATGACTACTGAGGTCGCTGTTATGGAATACCTGGCAGTAGGTGGCAAGGATTTGGAAAGCATTGCTTGTCTGAAAATCGGATAGCCCTTTTCTCACAATATCCTGCGAACTATGGATTAAGAGCAACAGGCAGATTCCACATTTCGAGATCTGAAAAGCATTTGACATGGTGCCCCACTGCAGACTGTTAATGAAGGTACGAGCATACAGAATAGGATCCCAGGTATGTGAGTGGCTCAAAGACTTCTAAAGTAGTAGAACCTAGTATGTTGCTCTAGACAGAGGGTGTTCATCAGAGACAGGAGTATTTTCAGGAGTGACATAGGAAAGTGTGATACGGCCAGTATTATTCTCTGTTGACATAAATGATCTGAAGGAGAGGGTGAGTAGCAATCTCTGACTTTATTGATGACGGTGTAGTTTATGGGGAAGTATTGCTGTTGAGCGACTATAAAAAGATATAAGATGACTCAGAAAAAATTTCTAGTTTTTATAATGAAAAGTAGCTAGTTACAAAAGTAGAAACCTGCAAGTTAATGCAAATGAATAAGAAAAAACAATCCCGTAATGTTTGACTACAGTGCTGCTCAACATCACATTGATTGAATATCTAGGCATAACATTGGGAAGCGATATGAAATCGAACGAGCTTGTAAGGACTATAATAGCGAATGCAAATGGTCGACTTTGGTTTATTAGGAGAATTTTGGCTTAATTTTTTTTTGCAATCTGTAGAGAGAGCGCATATAGAACACCAGTGTGACATTCTTGAATACCGCTCAACTGTCTGGATCCCCAACAGGTCAAATTAAAGAAAAATATCTAAACAGTTCAAAAGGTGGGCTGCTAGATTTGTTACTAGTAGGTTCAATCATCATACAAGTATTTTGGGAATTCAAATGGAAATCCCTGGCATGAAAGTAACATTCCATAGTGACCCAGAACCACGTTCCGACACCGACGAAGTCCATCAGAGCTACAGATTGCACTGTAATGATAAGGTCTATTAAAGTGTGAGGGGGATTTGTCCAGTGCATGCCTGGACGTGTCAGTCATATGGCATCATCTGTAAATACATTTACTGATCCAGCAAAATTTACAAAGGTATGGCTTCTTCAAAGCTGCAGATAGTGGCGGGACATGGGTGCACGTCCCACGAAGGAATGCTGACGCCCTGCCAGCATGTTGTGACATCACAGCCACAGGTCAGTGGCTCAGATGCGTGTGGTGCTGATGACAATAGCGGGCGAGGTGGGTGTAACCCGCCAGATGTACTGCAGTGACCCAGATTGGCTACCGTCTCAGCGCTCTCAAACACAGCTCTGTCATGCACTTAAGTGGAATCCACAAACTGTGGTCCCAGATGCTGGTTGTTGTGCAGAGAAGCTCTGGTCACCCAGTATGGATCAACCAAGGCTGCAGCAGATGCTCTCGAGTTGGCCAGGAGGGTGCGCAGATGCACCATGGCTGGTCTGTGTGAATATGACAGTTTGTAGATCAACCCCAATGACTGAACGGGGGAGGGGGGGGGGAGGGGGGGGAGGGGGGGGGGTAGGTTGCACACCAGCCTTCTCATTGGCGATGACCCAGTAGGCAGCACTGGCTGGACACGGCTATGGTATGCATCGCTGATCACTGTTGGCTGCCTCAGTGTGTAAGTTGGCAAGCAGGTAGCAGGCTGGCCACAATCAAACAGCTCATCGTGATTTCTCAGAAACTCATTAGACCATCATTCCCTTTGGTTCTTAGAAAAGAACAGAATGGTAATATGACAGGATGCGTTCTTGTGCTCCAAAAGCTGTATTATTTATAGAGTCTGAGCCTCGCCTACAACATTGAGGCTCTGGACACATGAGTATATTTGTCCACATTTATCAGACCCGTCAGCACTTTTTACCTCACTCTGGTAATTTCAATAATGATTGCAGGCCATCAAGCTCAGTCTGTCAATGTTTGCCTTTGCAGCAGTGCTCAGATGCGGAGTCACAAAGTGTTTTCTTACAGTGTCTTGCTAAGCCGTACAGCACTGTATGCATTTCTGTCTGGTTCAGCTCCGACTTATTCCATTCCAGGCTCACCAGGTGGATGTTAAATAACATTTTTAAGCCTGTGCAACCAAATAATTCTGCTGTGCACCAAGTCATTTTGGGGAACATTGGTGAGAAAATTTAGTGACATGGCATTTAAAGCTGACTGTAGAATGATTCTACTGCCATTAACATTCATTTCGAGTAAGTGCCACAAAGGAAAGATAAGAGAAATTAGGGCTTGTATGGGAGAATACAGACAGTCTTTTTCCCTTCACTTAATTTGTGGGTGGAATGAGGAAAGAAAATCTTAGTGACAAAAGAAATAAGAATGTCATTTCTAATTAAAAGTAGATTTCAACACCACAAATCCTACATAACCTTACACAGTTAACAGTAATTGAACATGACAAATATATAAATTCCAGCATTTCAATTTTTGCTTTGATTTTTTGCTTTTATACTTCAAGAAAGCCACTGCATTCCTGAGGGTGATATATACCATAAAAACATTGAAAGCCTCAAAAATTAAGAGCTCCACAAGCAATGCATGAAGGCATATATGCCACAGTCACATTTTTGGTGCAAATATTGTTAGCAAAAGGAACCATGTTAACATTGCTAAGTACCTTGCGATATGGCGACAATTTTTGTGGCAAACCAAACATACCTGCGAATTTTCTTGAAAGCTGGAGCCTTCAATCAATTAAGGATCCAGGCATCAGTTACATTACTTCCATTTGTGATTTACGTTTTCTGTGCAGTGGCAAATGGCACATCTGTAATGGGTGAATTTAACTCTTCACCTGTCAGTGAAAGTATGTATCGTAAGGTTGAGAGAACAGCCTATACTTCAGCAGAATTGCTTTTAATTAACTCTTCAATACTCTGTTTTCATGGGCAACCAGGCCATCGTGTGAGGCAGGATAGCTTTGCCCAATCCACACGTGAATAATGTACAGAAATGCCTCAACTTTTCCATATGAAAACTTAGTCCAAAACCTGATGATAGGTATCTTTTGTGAGCTTTCCCAATTTTGTGGTGGTTGTGTACACATTATTGTTTTAATTGAGCACTGCCTTTTCTGCTGACTTCTTGGAGAAGAACAAAAACTGTTGGTAGCTGTTTTCCAGCCACTGGGCTGTTTGCAACTGTGCATGCTCGTCAGTACTAAACAACTATTGCAATGGAGGACTGAAGTGACAAGCAGAGGATCCACTAGAGCTAAATATAAAATTAGCTATTTTTTTACAGAGGCTAGAAACAATGGATGTGCAGTTACTACACAACCAAAGTAACAGTGGGCAGTGGCTGCAGCAGCCTCATTTCTGGGGGAAATTTTGAATACAAAGCCTTAAACACCGGGACCTATTCTTTCAAAAGGAAAAATGGAATTTGGCAGTGCCTTGTCACCAAATACATCAGTACCCAAGACAAGTGCACATTTGATGAATTATTGGGAATAGCAAGATTGTTTCAACTTTAAACTTCCACTAAAATTCCTCAATTCACCCTCGATTTCATTGTAAGTAAGGATTGAACAGAATGTGGGTATCACATCTCTCTTAAGACAACACTGTTTTGAGGCGAGAAAGTTAAAGAAATAGCTGTAGGCCAACTAAAACAAAGAAATTTATCATCAAATTTTGGAAAAAGTTTTGTACTTTATGTACAAATGGAGCTGTTTCTGTACATTGTTGACTTGCAGGATCGGCAAAGCTCACTCTCCTTATACAACAGACTGGTTATTCATGAAACTATAATATCACCTTGTTCATTAAAAGTAATTCCACTGAAGTGTATGCTGTTTTTTCAAGCCTACAACATATGATTATACTGGCAAGTGAAGCATTATGTTCATTCACTACAAAAGTGCCCTGTTCTCATCGCACAGCAAATGGAAATCACAAGTAGAACTGATGCAATAAATAAAATAAAAACTTAGATTCATAATCAGTTGTTGGTTCCAGCTTTTGAGCAAATGGTTTGATCTGCTTGGTTTGAGGCAAAATTATCACCAGATGCTGAGGTATTTAGCAGCATTAACGAGGTTGCTTTTCCTAATTACAATCACACTAGAAACTGTGATTGTGGCATATGAGCCTTCACTCACTGCCCGTGGTGCTCCGAATTTTAATGCTTTGAATGTTTCAATGATATGCTAGCGTGTGTGTTTGGATCTTATGAGCATTCAATGCCGAGGTCATCAGCACCCTTACACTCATTAAAAAACTGATGTGGAGATAAACTAAAATTGTTGCATACTCGTGCACTCTAAATTACCACAGGATCATCACTTCACATGTGCTGAAACAACTTAGAAAGAGGGAAAGAAGCTGTAGATGAAATTAAAACTCAGAGAAAACAAAACACAGAAGAGCTAAAGGAAAGCACAGGGAAATGTGACTGGCTGACTACTTACAAAAAAAAACTTGGGTGAGCAAGTCACCCTGTTGATACATTAAAACTATCTCCCTAAAATCTTGGACAATCCACAAAATTTTAAAACTTGAACCACGTTTGTTTGGACGTTACATAAAATAAAGTGCAGATCCATCAACAAAATCCGCCACAGCCCACTGGTTGGAAAATAAAACACAGTGCAATAAAATGTGGCACACACTTATCTGCATGGCTCAAGCACCACACATTGGAGGGCCTCTCGGAAGACTAGTAAGAAGGCTGGAAAGATGTACGCCACAGTCGAGTTGTGGGCATTACTACACAGAACTTACTGTCTGTCACTTCCAGCCACTCGTCTTCCCATTGACACATGACTTGGTACCTCAACAGTGAGGCGATAGCATGCAGGGGGATGGTACACTGAAATGATTGAGGTTGCTAGATCTGCCCTTTTGTTCCCCACAAGACCCATGTGTCCTGTTATGCAGCAGAATGACACCTTCCCCAGCTGTTGTAGTTGGCAAAGAGCATCCTGGATTACTTGACCCACTGGGTACAAATGTTGGAGACAGTGAAGCGAACTCAAGGAATCAGAACAGACAAATTTAGCACTGGAAGACCATCTCATCTGCTCCAGTGTCCGCAAGATCGCATATATTCCTGTGTCAAAGACAGTAAATTCTTGATGCAGGTGGACCTTGAGGACACGATCTGGGAAAATGACAGAGCAACCAACAGAGCCGTGCAGTATCACGAGTCTCAGAATTGTTGGATCTGAAGTGCAATTTTCCCCTCTCTACAGTATCACCATAGTGACAAAACACTGATCCTGGCTGGCATTGGCAGCAGTTCGTGCAAAATTCTCCACCAGCATCTGAGAGATGGCTCCACGTGCTGTTATTGATAAACAACTGCATTTACCAGAAAGCCTCCTGAAGTTTTCTCATATTTTCGTAGAACAAGTGGAATGGTTGACAGAGTCCAGGAATGCTTGCCATGACCTTTTCTTGCTCTCCTTAATTATGCATCAAGCCTTGGCTTTTGTGACTCTAAAGGCTATGAGGTTGTCTGCTGTTGTGTGGCATTTAACATGTTGAAGAGCCGTACACCTGTCCCACATGGCTGAACAGCACTCACCTGTCGACCAAGGTACATGTCACCTCTCAAGATGACCCAAGGACTTTGGGATAGATAAGTCAGTGGCATCATGGATCAGTCATGTGATATGGTCCATCCATTCCTGGATGCTGTTGCAATGTTCAAACACAGCCAGCTGGCTGAACCGCGTCCAGTTAGTGCTGCCGACCATCCATCTTGGTGGCTTCCCTTCAGGTAGTGCTCCATCCAGTAGATGAATGAGGAGTGGGAAGCAGTCACTGGAATGAAGGTCATCAATGACCTCCCATTGAACAGTCAGAGGGCTGGAGAGCAGAAAGAGAGGTCGATGGCTGAAAATGACCCAGTAGCAGTGCAGAAATGAGTGAGTACCTGTGTTGAGTATGCACAGCTCATTAGACATCATGAGGCTCTCCAAAACCTGGCCCCCCAAGGCAAGTAGAGGTCGAGCCCCACAAGACACGATGGGCACTGAAGTCTCCCAACAGAAGAAATGGTTGTGGGAGTTGTTCCACAAGATCTACGAAAGCCTCACAGTCTTTTACATCTTGGGGAGGTAGATACAGAGAGCAAACAGTGATCATCTGACACCATGAATTTTGACAGCAACTGCTTGCAGGTCAACAGCCAGAGAGAGAGCAGAGGAGGGGTGCACATTACTGACAAACACAGCTCTGTCCCCAGTCAAGTCGTCCTTTCGGTGAAGGATATAGCCGCATAGCACAGAAGTGTCAGTGGCTTTAAAATGTGTTTCCTGCAAACACAGGCATAGGGGGCATTCCTACACTAGCAGTTTTAGTTCTATACAGGTCCTAAACCCACTAAAGTTCCACTGTAATACGGGAGCCATCTATCACTGGGGCTGCACTTTCACCCTGTCTTTCCACTGGGGAAGGGAGCCCGTAATGGGTGGGGCCTCAGTCTTGGGGCAAGATGATTGCCCCAGTTCGACATCAAGGTCCATTAGTTCCACCAGAGTCCGAGTGATGCCAGATAGTATGACATTAACATTGTCTAACTGTTTATTTCCCCAACTCCGTTGGTGTTGGATACTTGGCTTTTGATTTTTTTTGTCCTGGGTATACTTCAGAACCAATACCGGGGCAGTGGTAGTGAGACCACTGGACAAGACCCGTGGACAAACTAAAGTTTTGGAGGAGCAGGGAGCTCTGCGACATTAGCGACAACAGACTTGACTGATGTTTTGGGAGGAAGGGTAGGCTTTGAAGGAATTGTGGTGGCACAAGTGCACTGGCAAATACAGGTGCTAGTGCTGACACTAGCATCCTCCATTTGGGTAGCTGCATTGGCCTTCTGAACTGGTTGTTTAAGAGCAGACGAAAAGGAGGTAGCAAACTTTGGGGGTTTCATGGCTTTATCAATATTTCTGGCCTCTCCATATGAGATATCTTTATTTGTCTTCATATCCTGTATCTTCTTTTCTTCAAGAAAGACACTGCAGTCCCTAATACAGACAGGGTGATGATCAGAGCACTTTGGAGATGAACAACCGGCACCTTCATGGACAACCTTATCACATTTCCAAGTTGCTGCTCTCTTAAAACCTGAGGTGGTGTGCCCAAAGCACTGGCATGTATAACAGTGCATTGGATTAGGAAAATAAGGCCACATGGTGAGGTGGGAGGAAACCAGCCTTAACGTGCTCTGGAAGCTTTGTGCTGCTGAAAGTCAGTATCAATGAGTCCAGTTTCACAAGACAACCATCCACCCATTTCATTATGTTATGTACATCAATGACACATTCTGGGACCACTCAGCTTTCACTTCTTCTTGGGGAATGTCAACCAGAGCCCTGCAAGTCACAACACCTTTGCTATATTTCACAGTGTTGTGCAGTTCCCTTTCTATTGCATACTGCCCAAAGCACTGAGCTACCTGAATGTTCTTCACTTGTTAGGAATTAGATGTTTCTACCAGCAGGGGGCTATTTGACAAGCATTTGACAGGTTTTAAACTTCCATCAATTCCCTCTAAACCTTTTTGTTTGTACAAAGGTGACACTTTCTCAAACCTCCTCTCTTTCCATTTGGTTATAAGAAATAAATGCTGGCCACCAGCATACCTTCTGTTACTCAATACTGACAATGTCTGTGTAATTCTGAAGTCTGGAGCGCTGGCTACGCAAGCCCTCTAGTTTGAATGAGTACTGGTATCCACCAGCAGCCCACCCTTTCCTCTGGAAGGAGGAAGAGAAGATTTCGAAGGATCCATGCTGGTCCCATGAGTAGACAGGGAAATAAGGGTCCACTCAGACAGAGCCCCACATGCCTGTGTAAGCCTTATACAACTGATGTGTGGCAGTTTTCCAAAAGGTTGCCGGAGACAACTGTTCCACCTCACCAGTGTGCAACACACCTTGAGATCAAGGGTTTTTTATGGAGGCTTATTCCATCCTCGCAATCCAGGCAGTCAAGCCATGATCCCCATTCCCTGAGACACACAACATTCCACTGCCATGATGCATGGTGGTTGCTGAAGCATGCCCAGAGCTTACAGTGACAGAGGACTGGTGGCATTTATCAGTCCCCAGCTCAGGAACCCTAGGATCACCATGCCTGTACCCAGCGAAGGAATACTGAGCCCCTGACGTGATACGCTACCAAGTACCCAAGCACTGCACGGGTATGTGCTCATTCTAATTTTCTTATAGTCCATCTCCACCTCTTCCACCCCCCTACCTCCTCCACACCCCTCCCTCTCTGTCCACCTGCTCCACCCATCCCCTTCCTCCCCCCCCCCCCCCCCCATTATCCCTCCCTCTATTTCTTACCAAGCTGAATGCTACATTTATGTGAATACATGATATGTTTTTGAACATTTCTTGAGGAGAGGAAGCAGATTACGAAATTAAAAATACAGGGTGGTTTTAAAAAAATACATACTGCTGTTCATACCTTCTTCATGAACAAAGATACAAGAATGGTAATCATGTTGGTTAATGCTTTCATGGTAGCTAAACAACACTTCCTTGATACATTTATTATTTTGCTTCTGGACAAAAAAAGTTATCTGGGGTGGCCAAGATAACTTATCTAGTTGATAACGTCAGAAGCTCTGCGAGGCTTTTCACGGACATTGCTATCATCCATATGAAGGTTGGAAAGTCAGAAGTCTCTAGCATTTTGCAAGAAGACCTGCAGAAGATAGGTGGCTGGTACGAACTGGCAATTTATTCGTAAGGGAAATGAGTTTTATGCACTGCACATAAATAGGCAAAGAGATCTGTAACTATTTCATTACGCTATTGGCAAAAGAATGAATGAAAATAATAAGTACTGCGAAACACTTAAGAGTATCTGTCTGAAGTGACCTAAAGTGGAATGACCACATGAAACGAATTGTGAGAAAAGCTGCTGCCAGGTTGAGATTCATTGGGAGGGGGGGATCCACACCACTTTTTTGCCTGATTATTAGTTATTATTCATCAGTATTGAACCCTTACTAGCTAGGATTGAAAAAAAAAGAGTGAGGAAGTCCAATGAAGAACAGAAAATTTCATCATGGGATTGTTTACCAAGCACAAGAGCATTACAGAAATGTTCAACACAAGACATTTTAATATAGGTACTGTGTACCAGAAATACGTTTACTGTTGATATTCTGAGTGTGACCATTTTAATTCAAAATGAGTCAAGCAACATTTTACTTCCTCCCACTTACATCTCACAAACTGACCACAACAAGATAATCAGAGAAATTAGAGCTCCTATGGAGGTTTATCAATAGTTTCTTTCCCACCCAGCATTCGTGAATGGATCACAGAAATGGGAAAATCACAGTGGTGCTAGAAACACCCTCTGCCACACAACAAAGTGTGCACGCAGAACTGAAAATTAATTTATATGCCAGTCTTATTACTCTCAAAGTGTCACAATGAGACTAGTAAAAAATTTTATGTCTCTGTGTATGTGTCGTGTGGGTGCCCAACTCCCACTACAAGGATACATTGTTCAGACAAATTTCTTTGCAACACATTGCAATTTAATGCTTAGTTTTGATTTTCAACAGTTCAGACTGACACCTTCACCTCTTCCCAAGACATCCAGTCAAAATTACCAAAAACTTCAATAGTTGGTATTCCTGTTTCCTTGCGGAAATGGAAAGAAGATCAGGATTTAATGTCCTGTCAATGGAAAGGTCATAGACGGAGAAAAAGCTCCAATTGGAAAAGAATAGGAAAAGAAATTGGTAGTACCATTTTCAAAGAAACGATCTCAGCATTTGCCTAATGCAATTCCTGGAAAACCCAAATCTAGAGAACGAAACTGCAGTCCTCCTAAAAACAAGTTTCATATCTTCCCATTGCACTATCTCTCTCAGTTCCTATTCAGACATGACCTACTCTAAAGAACTATTTAATATAGTTGCATTAATTCTGTGACAAAGAACATTGTTGCATATTTTAGCTCCTCCTGTGGGCATTTCCAAGAATTAAGTCTAACCTATCTAGATCACTATCATAATTCACAACTGTGAATAATGAATTGTGAGGGTGATCTAAATAGCTTACAGTTACTTTTTAAACTTCATTATAAACTACATGATTAGCATATTTTTATGACTCCAATTATGGATAGTACTCAAAGTCTTTGACAGTTATGTCAGCAGTCATTTTCTTGTCATTTTCTTTTCACTTGTAAGATCATTTAATTATTTCAATAGTGAACTCAAAATTCAAAAAGCAGATTACTGATTGACACATTCTAAAATATTACCGATGTACTCACCATACAGAGAGATACAAGGAAACGCTTGAAGTGTCCTGAGGTGTCGTCTTTTAAATCATGTTCCAGGGTTCTTCCATACACTGAAAGAGTATAGAATTACATGTATATAAAAACTAATACACTGGACATTATAATAAATATAAGAACAATCAACATGTACACAATGTTACATATGTACCGAAATGCACACAAAAATAAATTCAAAGTTCAACACTTGCAAGAATGACAGACTTAACTGCTGTGTTATCTTGTTAAAAATGAATTGTCTGACATGGAAGCCCTCTGTCAGCAACTGACAGTTAATCATTAGATCTGCAAGGGATCACAGTTTCACATGAGGCTCAGAAGCCCAACACATTACTTCATGGTCACACACATCTTCATTATTTTAATGATGTCCTGTATTATTCTGAAGGCCTTAACCCTCCAAAGAGCCAGAAACAACAAAAGGTTATTTATTGAACCTGAGAAATCTCTCACTGTGATGACATGCAGATATGAGATACATTTTGAACGTCACAAAATTACAAAATGTAAGGATTACATTAAACATTTAATAAAATACTAATTATTCACACACGCCATGGCTATGAGAAAAACAGTGGTTATGTTAATATGAAAAATAGATACTGCATAGAGTACTTTTTCACATATCATTATGTATAAAGTGCACACTGTTTGCATCTGGTACTCTAAGCCTTTTACAGAAAAGAACGAGCATTTCTGCAACAAGAAACACAGTACTCAGTTCATCAAATGTGTAGTACAAGCTACATAGACTATTTATTACCTTTCACCTGTAAATAACCTATTTAAGTGTGTCATCTATCCATACATCCAAGAAACTTCATCACTATAAAACAATAACTGACTATGTGACCATTTCTAATGGTGACATGCAATAAGCATAAAGTCATGGTGATGAAACTATACTTAGTAACAGTCTTGTTTAACTAACTCATAAGTTTTATGACTGTTGTCCCATTGCGTTGGTGTCAGCTTCAAAGATAATTGGTCCACACAATATGAAAACTAGTGTCATGTGAGCTGACAGATACATTTGACATTAAGGTGCCTATTATGCAATACTTCCCTAATGCGCTATACCTCTACTTTGCTGAACTCTGGTGGAGTTTTTTTTTTTTTTTTAAAAAAAGAAGTCTAGCACGTTCAAGGACGACATAGTGCTGAGTACATCATTGTTGAGCTAGACAGTGTGTAGAGGCCATTATAAAATTTATAATGTAGGAAGTTTTTGTGGCATTGGTGCTAAGTAAATATTTGTGTTCAGAGTTAAGTGGATATTACTGTACTATTATTGTTGTTTTTGTGATGGAATTACCTATAATTATTGACAATTATGTTTGTTTCAAAGTAACATTGTTAGCAGAGCAAGACTTGTTTGTGCAACATGGCACGATTTCAAATATGCGATAGTGTCGCATATTAAGGTACCTATCGCGTATTGGGGAACTACTCCTCCCAGAATTTCTTATACATAGCTTATACAATAACACAATAAAAAAGACAACACTTTTTACATTTATTATAGTAAAATAATAAAATTTGCATTTACTTTTATTTTATTTAAGTACCATGAATGGTGAGTCTTTGAATGGTCCTGCAAGTGGAAACTAGGCAAGTTTTCTGGACCTTCTTACTTTGGCAGCATTTCATTCATAAGATAATCAATATTCCTCCATATTCAAAGAACTAGATTCATCGTATTTATAAAAAATAATATATCAAATAAAATTAGAACAGTTTAAGTGTTATGGCGACTATTCCTAATTACTGCACATACTATGTGTAGGTGGCATTGGCACCTAGAAGGAAACCTGAGATAAAGAAGCCATGGTTTGTGCCATTACATGTGTGACGAACAGCAAGATCGAGCACTTAAAAGCCTTAAAACTTTTTGCTGACCAAAACACAGGCTGGAAAGGCACTTTAAGAATAAAATTCTTACATCTGAGGAGTTAATGGAGGTTCATTTTGGTAGGCCTGTTTTGTCACCTCAACTGAAGATGATCTTATGAAATACTGCCTTGCAATGGAAGAATGATTTCATCCTGTTAAATGTAAGGACATACGAAGTAAGGCCTTATGGCCTTCCAGTTACCTATAATGAATAGGCCAAGGAGTCCCTTCAGTTTAGAAGAGCTTCAGCAGGAAAGAAATGGCTCCAAGTTTTCCTTTAAGAGACATTCCAGTCTGCCAATGAGAACTACTCAGGGTCTCACAGCAGCAATACTGAAAGCTTTTACTCCACAAAATGTGGTGAGATGTTTTTGATATTTGTGAATCTACACTACCTGAAGTCAACCATAATGCACACTGAGCCTTCAATGTTGCTGAAACTGAGGTGACATCTGTTCAGCAAGGTTATTACTATGAAAGGGAAGAGACAAGTTGCTGCCTTGACATCAGCAGAAAGGAGAAATCTCATCACAGTTGTGGCTTGTATGGAAGCAGCTGGCCATTATTTTCTGCCACTAATCATCTTCCCAAGGAAGAATATGAAACAGAACTTGACTGATGGTGCACCTGAAGGATCAATAACAGCACGACATCCAAGTGGCTGAATGCAGGCTCATACTTTACTTAGTAGTTTGATCATTTTGTGAACACTGCAAAGCAATCATCAGATGACCCTATCATCCTGATTCTTGATGGACATTATTCCCACACTGAACACTAATGTATCAGGCAAAGCACATAAAACAGTGTTCATACTGTATGTTTGCCAGTTCACTCGACACACAAAATGCAGCCACTTTATCTGGAATTTATGGGGCCCTTGAAAACTTACTATGCCTGAGAGGGAGAAACATGGTTGGCAAGTAACCCAGGTGACGTTGTCACCCCATTACAGCCAGGTTATTTGGGGCAGCTTGCAACTGAGCAGTAATAATGGAAGCATCTGTGAATGCCTTCAGGAAAACAGCTCTCGTCCTGTACGACACAAACACCTGTAGGGTGTATGATTTATCAGTTCACCACCATGCTGACACTCCTCCAGAAGGTGATGCCAGGAAAGTGAAACTAGTCACAGTACAAGAATCTTAACAGAAAAAAAAAAAAAAAAAAACAGCAGCCGAAGTTAAGAATAAAGTAGCCAAAAAGTTATTCAAAATGTAAAGTAGAAGAATCGTCTAGCAACTCTGCATCTGATGTCCATCTTTATGAGTGTGACGATTCAGACAGCAAAACACACACACACACACACACACACACACACACACACACACACACACACACACACACAGAGTGTTCACAATTAAAGTTCCAGTTTCAAAATGCTGTAGAAAGAGAACCACTGTGCAGATTGGTATCAAATTTCAATAGCATATTATTGACAGAGGTTGAAACATCATGGAACAAAACAAAATTTAATGAAAATTTTACCAATGGATAGTGCTCTAAGCATAATAATATGCACACCAACACAAGTCTGGCACACAACTATTCCCCAGATTGCATCCAAGACTCCCAGCAGGACTGTCTCCGAAGGATCACCCACTGCTGGTGAAGCTCTTTTACAAGAACAGTGACTGATCACACCAATATTCAAGAAAGGAAATAGGAGAAACCCACTGAATTACAGACCCATATCACTGATCTCAGTTTTCAGTAGGATTTTGGAGCATATACTGTATTCGAACATTATGAATCACTTTGAAGAATAACACAGGTTCAGAAAATATCATTCTTGTGCAACACAGCTAGCTCCCATGAAGTAATGAGTGCTGTTGACAAGGGATCTCAGATTGATTCCATATTTCCAGAAGGCTTTTGATACTGTTCCTCACAAGCGACTATTAAGCAAATTGCATGCATATGGAGTATCATCTCAGTTGTGTGACTGGATTCATGATTTCTTCTCAGAGGGGTCACAGTTCGTAGTGATAGACGGTAAATCATCGAGTAGAACAGAAGTGATATCTGGCATTCCGCAAGGTAGTGTCACAGGCCCTCTGCTGTTCCTGATTTATATAAATGATCTAGGTGATAATCTGAGCAGCCCCCTTACATTGTTTTCAGGCGACACTGTAATTTACTTTCTAGTAAAATCATCAGACAATCAATTCCAATTACAAAATGATCTTGAGAGAATTTCTGTATGGCGCGAGAAGTGGCAATTAGCACTTAACAAAGGGAAGTGCGAGGTCATCCATATGGGTACTAGAGGAAGTCTGATAAATTTTGGGTCGATAAATCGCACAAAACTAAGAGCTGTCAATTTGACTAAATACCCAGGAATTACAATTACGAGCAACTTAAATTGGAAAGACCACATAGATAATATTCTGGGGAAAGTGAAACAAAGACTGCACTTTGTTGGCAGAACACTTAGAAGATGCGACAAACCCACTAAAGAGACAGCCTACATTACCCTCGTCCATCCTTTGCTGGAATATTGCTGTGCAGTATGGGATCCTTACCAGGTAGGATTGATGGAGGACATCAAAAAAGTGCAAAGGAGGGCAGCTCATTTCGTGTTATCGTGCAATAGGGGTGAGAGTGTCACTGATATGATATGCGAGTTGGGGTGACACTCACGAAAACAAAGGCGGTTTTCTTTGCGGCAAGAGCTATTTACGAAATTTCAATTGCCAACTATCTCTTCTGAATGCGAAAATATTTTGTTGACACCCAACTAGTTAGGGAGAAATGATCATCATAATAAAATAAGAGAAATCAGAGCTCGAACAGAAAGATTTAGGTTTTCCTTTTTCCCACACATCATTCGAGAGTGGAGTGGTAGAGAAGTAGTATGATAATCGTTCGATGAACACACTGCCAGGCGCTTAAGTGTGAATTGCAGAGTAACCATGTAGATGTAGATGTAGAAGGAATGTAGCTGTATTGAAGGCACACAGTGTGTAAGACATTGTGAATATGACCCTCAAGGCCCTCTGATCCACTGTGGACATGTTGTTTACCGATTTCACCTTGTGGCAGAAAACGATGAATACCATGTTGAACACTTCTTGCGTCAGTCTCACAACAATCAGAAAGCAATCTCATTTTGCTTTTGATGTGGTTTTTGGCCTCAGGACAATTAAAAATTTATTTTCCATATCCAATGTGGTACGACATTGCCATGGTGGATGGGCTTACCTAACTAACAGTGCCACAACTGTTGACTGCCAAACTTGTGCAGTCAAGCACACTGAACAGTCTGGATGGCGTATTGAGCAATTTAAACCACAGCCGGCATATTGTGATTCCTGCTATGCCCACTACATGGTGCCAGATGGACGAACATTGTGCACCTGTCAACAACTCAATGCTTCAGCTTTTCGGCTAGTGGTCTCCTTTAATCCAAAGTATTTACATTCTACAAGAATGTTCCTACAACAAGTTAATAAATGAAATTTTTTTAGAAGGCAGAACATATCAAATATTTTGTACACTTACTTTCAGGTGTAACATAATGAGCTGCTATAATCAACCATGATATTCTTCTCCTCCCCCCCTCCCCCCCTCTGAATAACAAACCATGCAACAGCTATCTTAATTGCAGACGATACCACATTAATATGCTGCAATCCAAGCTATTCACAGCTCGAAGTGGAATCCAATACTGCAGCAGGCTTAATTCTGCAGTATTTTAATGAAAACAAACTAAAATTTAACACACATAAATCTGTCTATATTGAATTTGATCTTGGGAGGCAAAAAACTCATGAAAACCAAATCTTAATGGGTGACGAATACATTAAAAAACAATACTCTATCAAATTTCTTGGCCTGACACTTGATGCGGAGTTAAACTGGTCTGATCAGGTGAATGATATTTGCAAAAAGCTAAGTACTACCATTTATGTCCTAAGAAAACTGACACCTTTTTGTAACATCATCACTGAGGCAAATATATTTTGCACTATTTGAATCCCATCTAAGCTATGGGATAGAGGTATGGGGATCCAGCAGTAAAGGCAATATGAAAAGTGTACTTATCTTACAAAAGAAGGCACTTAGAATTATGGGAAAGAAATGTGCCAGGGAGTCCTGCAGAAATTTGTTTAAAGAATTTAAAATACTAACTGTTCATAACCTGTATGTGCTGAAGATAATCATTATGGCAGTAAACAGTAACAAAACACTTAATAAAGAAGTACACGATCACAACACTAGAAGTAGAGAGACCCCACATCATCTCTCATAGAACAACACTATGAGAAAAGCCCTCACTATGCAGGCATAAAACTACTGAATTGCTTCCATCCTAATATCTCCAAATTGCCCATTACAAAACTAAAAACGAAATTAAAATTATGGCTCTTAAACAATCCTGTATATTCAATAGATGAGTTTCTTGATTTAGTAAACTCGTATCATGGAAGACCATCTATCTAAAAATATATGTAATCTCAGATCTTAGACTGTGCCACAAACTGTAAATACTTGAATGTCAGATATAAATACTATGTCACAAACTGTAAATTCCTTAATCTAAGTATGGCAATAACAATTTTTTATGTATAGTCCATATATGTAACTCTGTTCTCTGAACTAAATTTAGAAAAAGTTGTGTAGATAAAAGTGCCAGCCAATAATATGTAACCCTAGTAAGTAAGGCTCTGACTTATCCAGAAGATTGGAACAAAAAAACTTTTTTTTGTAATCAGTTGATGTTGGATCAAAATAAATAAATAAATAAATAAATAGATTCAAGACCAAGTCACTCATTTACCAACAGTTTAAAGCAAAAATGTGCAACAACAACAGTAGACAATTGACGTGTGTTGTTTGGACCGATGATTATTATCCAGTATTGCTATATTTAATTGAATAATTACACTTACTTTTCTCATAGACTGAACAAATTGCACGTATTCCATAGTTGCTTAGTGTGCACATTATCTCAATAATAGCTTCCTCATCTGTCCCCAGGCCTCTGACTGCATCATTCAATTCTTTAGCATAAAACTGTGGCAGAGGTGTCATCAGTCCAATAATGACACTCTCAAAATTCCCACTCAGTTCACTTTTTAAATTTGATATTAAATCCTGTGGAAGAGCATTACAAGTATTAACAAAAAATTAAAAAATTACTAGTTATGTAATACTAAACAAGGATTTATACATACCACAAATGAAGAAAAAATTACTATATTGTCTCATCTGTAAACAAGGACATAAAGATTATGCTGGGTGGTTACAATTAAGGTGCAGCTAATTACACAGCTCCAGAGTTGGCTGCAATTACTGTATGGCAGCAAAGCCTGGTAGATAAGCTAATGCATTAATGTGGAAGCGATTTATGTTGGAAAAAAAATTAGTTCTGTTCTTCGCCACCAGGTGCAAATTTGGCGCTATGAATGCAAGAAAGATGTACAGAAATGTTTCTATCTGTAATGGATTACGAACCAGACATGGTCAGAAAAGGTCAAACAAAAGAAAAAAAGGCATAATTGTGATTTTATTATTAACCACTACGGCTTCTCAAATGACAGAGTGGATGTTGTACCATCATAGAAACAGTGTACAGCACCAGATTTGAACCTGGCAGCCAAAATTGGAACTAATATTTTCCCAGCAGAAACAGTTTTCACATTAACGAATTAGCATATCTACCAAGCTTCACTTCCATATGATAATTACAGCCCACACTGGCAATCCGTCAATAGCTTTAACTTCATATTGGCACCCAGTATTTGTAACAACCGAGTGTTGTGAAACGTTAAGAAGCACTACATTTTACCACATAACTAAAAGTACAGAATCAAAGACAGATGCTAAGCAAGATGCAAAGAGATTGGATGTGTGTCAACCAGAGTGGACTGCAACAATTGTCTAATTACTAGACATGTTTAAACTGATTGGCAATGATGGACTTCAATCCGCATCTAGATTGGCATGGCCAATTTCATCTGTACACGAGTGAGTCATCTCTTAAAGCTATTCAGATAATATCCACATATCGTGAAACAACTATTTAACTAGTAACACTCTGCTATACCACATTTGTTATTTGCAAGTCAATATTCAATTACTTACAATATGTCTTCACTTACCAAGTAACACAGAGTCTCTCTCTCTCTCTCTCTCTCTCTCTCTCTCTCTCTCTCTCTCTCTCTCCCCTTTATCACCTCCATCCAACACAAACCCCACCCTAACCAAGTTCACCTGCCAAACTGCACTCCAGACACTGTGCATGTGTATACTAGGTGCATTCAAGTTCTAAGGCCTCCGATTTTTTTTCTCCGGAATGGAAAGAGAGAGAAATATGCGCATTGTTTTAAAATGAGGCCACGTTCATTGTCAATACGTCCCAGAGATGGCAGCACCGTACGGCAGATGGAATTTTACCGCCAGCAGCAAGAATGAGAACTGTTTTAAATACTTAAAATGGCGACGTTTTCCTTACTTTAACAGTGTGCAATCATTCGTTTTCTGAATTTGCGTGAAACCAATTGAAATTCATCGACAGTTGAAGGAGACATGTGGTGATGGAGTTATGGATGTGTCGAAAGTGCGTTCGTGGGTGCGACAGTTTAGTGAAGGCAGAACATCGTATGACAACAAACCGAAACAACCTCGGGCTCGCACAAGCCGGTTTGACGACATGATCGAGAAAGCGGAGAGAATTGTTTTGGGGGATCGCCGAATGACTGTTGAACAGATCACCTCCATAGTTGGCATTTCTGTGGGTTCTGTGCACACAATCCTGTACGACGACCTCAAAATGCGAAAAGTGTCATCCAGGTGGGTGCCATGAATGCTGACGGACGATCACATGGCTGCCCGTGTGGCATGTTGCTAAGCAATGTTGATGCTCAACGACAGCATGAATGGGACTTTCTTTTCGTCGGTTGTGACAATGGATGAGACGTGGATGCCATTTTTCAATCCAGAAACAAAGCGCCAGTCAGCTCAATGGAAGCACACAGATTCACTGCCACCAAAAAAATTTCGGGTAACCGCCAGTGCTGAAAAAATGATGGTGTCCATGTTCTGGGACAGCGAGGGCGTAATCCTTACCCATTGCGTTCCAAAGGGCACTACGGTAACAGGTGCATCCTACGAAAATGTTTTGAAGAACAAATTCCTTCCTGCACTGCAACAAAAACGTCCGGGAAGGGCTGCGCGTGTGCTGTTTCACCAAGACAACACACCCGCACATCGAGCTAACGTTACGCAACAGTTTCTTCGTGATAACAACTTTGAAGTGATTCCTCATGCTCCCTACTCACCTGACCTGGCTCCTAGTGACTTTTGGCTTTTTCCAACAATGAAAGACACTCTCCGTGGTCGCACATTCACCAGCCGTGCTGCTATTGCCTCAGCGATTTTCCAGTGGTCGAAACAGACTCCTAAAGAAGCCTTCGCCGCTGCCTTGGAATCATGGCGACAGCGTTGTGAAAAATGTGTACGTCTGCAGGGCGATTACATCGAGAAGTAACGCCAGTTTCATCGATTTTGGGTGAGTAATTAATTAGAAAAAAAATCGGAGGCCTTAGAACTTGAATGCACCTCGTATTTGTACTCCAGCTCAAGATAGGATTGTTCTGGAAACTAGTCAATTTTCTGTCCTTTTTTGTGTGCACCTGTAGATGACACAATGATTTTGCTTTTTGATGAGTGGTCTTCTTTACACATACAATGCTACAGCTATTTCTTGGGCCAAACACGCTAAATTAACATTAAACAGGCGGGAAGGGATAGGGTTCAGTAAGAGCTCAAGAGAAGCCCAGACCCAGTTCCTGACAAGAATATCTCAAACTTAACATTCAGAATTGCATGGGAGAGGGGGTGGGGGGATGGGACAGAAGGAAGTATACCTGTATCAGAATTACAAACATCTAGCTGTTTGAGGAGCTGTTACCATAGCAACAGCCAGCAAATTTGCTTCTTTGCACTTCTTTGCACTTCATGTGCAGCATTGTCAAATCACTCTGTTACAGCAGGTAGCACTTACTAGCCAGTTGCAGAAAACACTTGCAGCTGGTAACCTAACAGTTGTGACCTACTTTTGTTGGGCACACACTGTGGTGCAAAGTAAACTTGCTACAACAGCAATGTCTGAAGCTTGTAGCTGAAGTGTGCAGGATAGTGTGGCTGCTAAATGTAATGTTCAGTGACCTGTTCACTTTTCGCATGGTCAGGCATGTGTGCTTGGTGCGGGAATATTTCAAGAAGAAGAGAGAAAATAGTGTGACTCTACTCCATCTAATGAGTGCAGTCTAAAGAACTGTAGATGCATTTAAACACACTATGAAAGTTTGCAAGGAAAAAATATTGTGCAGAACAATAAGGGACTGGTTCATCTTGGTTACAGGCACCAAGTAAAAAGAGTGAGATAGGACAATGAGTAACAGACTTTGATGAAAATAGAAGATGCTGTTTCTCACCACATGTGCATATTATGAGAGAAAAGAACATCTGACCATTTAAAAAAACTGTGTTACTCTTCACAGACGAAATTATTCAGAGGCAGTGAAAACTTTGGTATTAAGAGTGAGCCCTCAGTTTCAGGAACAGAACACCTAACAGACACAAAATTGTAATGAAAAGAAGAGATACCATTGTATGGCATTATCTATTTTTAAGGGACATTGTTAATGTACCATCTGAAGACAAATGTGACTTGATGAAACATAGATAAAAACCAGTCATTCCATCACAAAGACTGGTAAATTGGAGTGAGTATAGAAAGTAGTACCTAAAATATAATTATACCCTTAGGCAGTTGCAGTGTCTCTCCCATGGACCGTAGCACATAACAGTGCCAAGGAAGGAAGTGACTTGACTACCGTATTTACTCGAATCTAAGCCACACTTTTTTTTCTCGGTTTTTGTAATCAAAAAAAAACGCTTGTGGCTTAGAATCGAGTGCAAAGTAAGCGGAAGTTCTGAAAAATGTTGGTAGGTGCCGCCAAAACTAACTTCTGCCGTCGAATATATGTAGCGCTACACAGGCATGCTTTGCAGGCACTAAGATAAATACTGGCACCGAAACCTCTGTGTCAGAAAATAAATTAAAAGAAAAGGTAGAAGAATGTAAACATTATGCCATGTAGTCTTTCATGTTTGCTGCTATCTCATTTACATCCTTTTTGCCTAATAAACAACGAAACTAGAGTGAGACAACAGCAAACGCGGAAGAATATACATATCATGTCCTGTTTATATTCGTATTATTCTTATGCTGAATAGTGATACAGTCAGAAATGAAGCACGGCAACTGACTAGATTTTTAAATCTAAGATGACTAATTTCTGTGCAGAATGTAATGTACTAAAGAGAGGTCTGCAAAGATTTTCAAACGGAGAAAAATTTTTGCTAAACTCTCGTTCAGAACATCATCTATTATACGCAGTCTATTATTGTTCTTGTTGATCATTATCAAAGAAAGCAGCAGTGTAAGTAACAACAAATAGCAGTCTCTTGCCATTGTTTCGCTTATGAGACAATTTCTCTCTTCTTTTTTATTGTAAGCTGCGGTAGCACACACAAAAGCAAGCCATGCCGCAAACACTTCTTATCAGAATGTGACAAACAATGCATGACACATTAAAATAATGCAGTTTCAACTTAGAGTGATGTAAACACCTATAACAAAGAGAACGGCACTTATCAGATCAAAGCAAAATAAGCAATCTGATTCAAACCAGAAGAAGCACGTGAAAAAGGAAGGGTACCCGTACAAATAAGGATGGAGCGCCTGACACATAACAATGGCTACTTGGTAAAGCTTAAGACTCGAACCAAACTACTGTAGCTGTATCTTCATCCATTCGACCTAAACTGTG
The DNA here is from genome assembly GCF_023864275.1 of Schistocerca cancellata. NCBI lineage: Eukaryota > Metazoa > Arthropoda > Insecta > Orthoptera > Acrididae > Schistocerca > Schistocerca cancellata. The sequence goes on along the minus strand of NC_064629.1, from coordinate 780,135,556 downwards.
TTTCATGTTAGAATGGACCAACTTTTTTTCAGTTTGGAGGTGCGGTCCCCTTGAATTTCGAGTCTCAAATTTCAGGTGCGGCTTAGATTTGGGAAATTTTTTTTCCTTGATTTTGAGTCATTTTTCAGGTACGGTTTAGATTCAAGTAAATAAGGTAAGTGGTTTTGACACTTTGCTGTAATTCGTCTCCTCCATTGTTTGTAGACATGGTTCGGGTTTCACATCTTGAGTGAGTAATGTCTACCACACTTTAACACTAAATCTCATCTCACGTTAACGTACGCCCCTCTGCAGAAGTATGCTATACTACATGCACACTAAAGTTGGTTGGTTGGTACCTTAACAGTTTATATTATTTTAATGTATTTAGTTACTATAATTACATCAAGGATTCATATAAATTTTAGCGTTCATTTCATATCAAATACACCAATAAACATGAATCATTCGGATTACTGTAAAACACAGTGCATATCTTGTTGCTTTCCACGAGCTATACAAATAACAGAAAAGCAGTGTAATTTTATGCACAGGAATGTTCCTTAAGTGAAATGATATTATGATCCTGTAAAGCAAACTCAATATTGCATGTTAACAGAGGGTGGATGAAGACAGTCAGTATGGAACTACACTGCTGTCGCAGCCTGAGCCATACTCCATGCGCACACTCCAGTGAACTGATATCATTGCCCCTTCCACTCTTAACAGTGCTTCCTTATTAATCACTTTGTTAATTCTGATTCAGGTGTAGTTAAGAAAGCAGTTAAACAGGGGCAGATGTGAGAAAGTCACAGGATAGGGATACGTGTACATTAGCCCTACAAACACAGACAGTGTACAGAAAGGTATGAAGCTTGTGACAGCACATAGATAAGAGCAGGACAGGTGTCACAGTAAGTGGCAGAGGTACATGGGAAATAGAATACTGAAGACTGGGACTGGGAGACTCATGAAACAGACATTTAAGGAACGACAGGTTTTTCTTAGTATATGCAAAAAATACTGTCTTGCACAGTGGAGTGGGGAAGCAAAGAGGTGCACAGGCAGACAGGATTCTGAAACAACCATTAAGTTGGTTTTCTTTCCAGAGAAGCGTGTACTGCAACTGAGTGGTCAAGTCTGCACCTGGATATGCAATTCAAAACTCACAGACAACTGACCAATAATGATACCAATTACAATTATTGAAAGCAGTGCACTGGTTGCAACCAGGTTCCTATATTAGGACAGTGGGTAGTATCAGCTCTTAGCTTACAGGAAACAAAATGTGATTTGACTACAGCAAACTTAATGCATACAGTTTCCAAGATAAAAGTCTCGTTAAAGCCAAACTATCATCATGGGATGATCAATTAACCAGTGAAACTCAACATTTTAAATTCTATTTTTCTTTTATCTATTTAGGTCCATGCTTGGAAATATCACATTCAGGATCTTGTTCATAAACCAAGTGTGGCTATCATTACTATAAGAATAATTTTCACTGTTGCTGAAATGTGAAAACTTATTTACTCTGATTCTCTTCACTCTTTAATCTTCTATGGTATCATATTTGTGACAATTCTGCATTTACAAAGAATATTCCTTGCCTACAAAAGGGCAGTTGAAATTACCTTCTGTGTCAGTTTTTTCATGCCCTACCAATCAGGCATCACATAATTGGAGCTTTGCCATATATGTACATGTAGTCCTACATGTAAATTGTGTTCGAGTATGGACTCATTCAAAATGAACTATAACAGTCTCTCAGTGAAGGCTATAAAGAAATTATTATTTGCAATTGGATAACAGTTCCTTAACCATTGTACAAAAAAATATGCACTCCTTTGCATGTCCATTTTCAACAGGATTCCCACAGAACTGGAAAGTGTAAGTAAAACTATAGATTTTCATATCTAAGTTGAAAGGTTTGACTTTGGAACACTGTTTACTCTGCATATGAGTTCCTCGCAGTATTTTAAAGAGGCTGCTGAAATGTGTTGTTATAAACCATCTCTATTTTTTAAAATTCTTTTTAATGCCATTCTGTAAATTACAATAGCAATTTAATGTCCTGGTGAGAGGACTGGAATAATGTGCTAGGTGAACATATTGAAAAGGCCTTACTGTGGGTTTTTACCAAATATGATCATGTACCAAGGGATTGGAAGGAGTGAGACAGAACACTGGTAGGGCAGGTAGATCGTGGAATACCATTATGGGGCCACTGGAAGGATTTAGTCGAGGACACTTCATCACCCACCCTGATGAAAGGTACTCTAAGCCAACAAGACAGGATGTGATTGAGTTGTTCCAGCTCACAATAATAGTTTGCAATGAGGTGAATGCCCCTTGTAAGTGGTTAGCAAGTGTAGATAGAATATTAAGATCATGGGTGATAAGCCATGGGAAATTTAGGTTAAGAGAGTATGTCTTCTAAGATCTTCAGGATTTCAGAAGAGTGTTTGTTCCTTAGATATAGCTTCCACAGACAGGTAAAATGTGAAACACTTTTATGCAAGGGTACCTGACAAAATGGAAGTACTGTTGGCTGGCTTAATACAATCAGAGTGTCTCATTGCACTATCACAGATGGCTGGTCGAATGGTGCTAAGATTCAAGTAATGGGGACAGGGTCTCCTGACCCCGGGTCCATGTAATAAATATACTATACATGAATCTGAGCTAGACAATGGGTTTAAGATTGTGGATGTTTAAAAAGGATTCCTCAAGATGGCTCATGAACACATTAGCAAATTAAGGAGCCATGCTAGTATCTATAGTACTGCCCAATATGTTCTAAGCAGGAGGAGTTGTGGATAATGTTATGAACAGACATAAGAGGGCAAGGAGAAAATTTTTTGGCATTGTTTAGATATAGGGTTGATTTCAGTGACATTTTGCTTTTTGTTATGTTGGTATCTTTGCACACGTGTACTGCATAATATTCGTACAGTGTGTGTACTGTCTTCAAATGGATAAACTGGTATTTATTGTGTCATAAAATGTCTGTTTTGGATGGTTTATCACCCATGAAAATGCATCTAAACTCAATGAAGGTTCATACAGAGTCTAGTATTTGATTATCAAAAGCTAAGAAAAAGGTTGTGAAGTACAAAAACCACCATACTTCTCTATAAGATTACCAACGTGAAGGTCATCCCAGAATTGCCACCACATGTGAAAATATCATGACTGACGATTACAGACATATGAAATAGCTAATTCATTATCATTGAAGAAGAAAGTGTTGTACATCAGCAATGACAGAGTGAGCAGAAGCAGGTGCCCTGTAATAATAAAAATACAAAATGGTGAAGGTGATTTATTTTATCAGGAAGATTATGGTCAGAGTTTCATGGGATGTAGAATTAATTATTCTTAATGATTACCTAGTAGCGAATACAGTAAAAATAGTCAAAAATTACATTATCTTCAGGAAAACACACCTAGCCATGAAGATGCTTTTCCAATGGGGAGAACTGATGGATTTTAAGTACAAAATGTTGGGAGGATCCACCTCCAGACTTCCATTTGTTCAGAAGACAAATCTACTCACTGTAAAAATGTTGTTCTGACTGTATTAAAAAAATTGGGGGTAATGTTTAAAAACAAGAGCACTTTTGATCTAAAATGCGAAGTTGTTCGCTTTCAGCCTGAGAAAATTTCTCCTTGCTACCATGTTTTTTCGGAATGGTGTGGTGTATCTGAGTGAGCAGCATCTCAAAAATGGCAGTATTTGATAACAGCAAGGCTGTGCATATCACTGATGCAGTTTACTGAAAATAAATATCAATTTTTGTCCAAAGATTATTAAGTGCTTTGAAGCACTTAAATTAACATCAATATACGGTAGTTATACATTTATATACTACACTGTACACAAGTGCACACACGAAAACCTGTAGTAATTTGAAATGGCATGATTTTCGAAGCTCTCACCAAATTTGCTTACCTTCCCATACATTGTTTTAAAAGTGTCCGCTATTTCAATTCGCTGTACTATGCTCCGTCTAGTTACTATATCAATTATGGCCTGCTCATCGGTGCCAAATCCCTTCATTGCTTTCCTTAATATTTCTGCATCGGCCTTTGGATCAAATGGTTCAGCAGGATACACTGTTGGTGTACACTGAAACAACATAACTGCTTTTTTACATTGCAGATAACTTAGCAATTGTGCTCTGCATTATGTATAGCAATTCAATATTTTACACTAATTAAATTAACTAATTACTGCCACTATATGACAATTAAAATTTATAGCAACTGCACAAAAATCAGTTAAATATTAAAGTAGTAAGACTGCTCGTTGAAGACCCTACCACATTTCATTTAACTTAAACGTTATTACAGTATTGTTTCTTATATACATTAACCCAGAAACTCAATTTTTCAGTAAATACACAACATACATACAAACATACCCACTATAACTTGCTTAGACTCTCAGATAGGTTAACAAATCTCATGTTGGTAATCAGGCAGTAACCCACAATACCATCATTTATGTTGCTTTTCTTAGTACAAACCTGATGTCAACATGTGCAAACACATAATGTTTCATTCAAATGAACAAATCTTATTTTAGTGTAAATATACAGGGCTTCTACAAATTCAAGGTAACCTACAAACAATAACTGTTCAGGAGTCAAAGCAGCTACAGCAAATATTGAAGATATTACTGTTAAAGTAATTCTATTCTAACCTACAAAATGCAAACCAAACAGCACTGCAATCCACTTAAACGTCCCTCAACAATGTGAGGGATCAAACTAACCCAATATCGACAAAACCACGCCTATATCAGTGGTAGGTGCTGTGAATGACTTACAGCTTTGAGTAGCTTGCCATCAACTCTGACCGCAGATGTAGATGCGGCGGGACCCTTGTCAGAGGCAAGTGACTTTTTATTGTTTGCAAATAGTGAAAGAAAACTTACGCAGGGTCAACATGGCACCACATTGTATGACATGTTCTACCAGTTTCCATTCATAGGCAATTTCTTTTTTAAAAAATTAAATGAATCTGTGATTTTTGTTTCCGAGAAAGAATTCCTACATTTTTCTCAGCTGTGGTGAACCACTCATTTCCTGATCAATGAGGAAATTCAAGGAGAAATCCATGAAGACTGACCAACGCCGATTTTGATGATGGCAAGGAACACTTTTCTCAAGGAGTATCTGAAAGTGAAGATGAAAATAATGATACAAAATGACAGCAATGAAGCCGACTTCTTCGAAGTTCCTCCTGAAGATGATGTGATGTTGGATGATCATTTTAGTCGACAAGAATCTTCAGCCTTAGCATCAGAAGCTGATGAGCAAAGCAGAAACATCGAGTTGGGCAAATATGAAGAAACTATCTGGATTGATAGTGATCTTTTGCTGTCTGGAAACATCAGAGTCCCTTTCAGGATCATCGTTACAGACTTCTCTGTCGCCAAAGGAAATGTTCAGAACCTGGTAGAAGAGGTAAAATTGTTTTCCTTGTAGATCAAACAAGCAATAGTTGACATGACTGTTCAATTCACCAATGAACAAACAAATTGCAAAGAAGCCCAATACAGGCCCGACCAGTGGTCTATTGGACCTACAGATGTTATTCAAGTGAAAGCATTACTACACCTATTCTTTAGCAGCATTACAAGGAATTCAAATCTGAATGAGTCAGACATGTTTTCTCATATCTTTGGACCACCAATTTTATGGGCAGTAAAACTTTTTCAGCACAAGATTTAACTCAAAATCAGCCCAAGAAGAAAGGAAAAAAACTGATAGATTTCCAAGGATTTTGCTTCAAAATGTACACTCCAGCAGAACCTGACAAATTCAAGATGAAAATTTTATTGCTCCACAAGAACCTTCTTTTTTGAAGGTATTGCTTACATATGAAAAGCGACAAAAACTCACCAAGGATTGATATTACCTACCGAGAATGTTCAAGAGACAGAACCTCTCAATCTAACAAACCATCATGTCACATGTAACAACTGGTTTTCCATCTACAGAACTTTGTGAGGAGCTCTGTAAATGGCAGAATACCATGTTTGACACCACATGAAGAAACAAGTATGAAATTCCTCCACCTCTCAATGCAACTGAAGGTGGGCAATTTGGAGCTTCACGTTTCCTTTATCAGCCTGACAAGATGTTACTTTCATACCACAAGACAAAAAACAAAATGTGTAAGTCTACTATTTGCACTGCACAATACTGGAACTGTGAAGCCAGACATGCAAAAACCTGATGTTGAATTTTACAACTCCACACGAGGTGGGTTTTATGTTTTTGACAAGTTGTGTCCCATCTATTCAAGAGAAAGAGGTACCAGAAGATGTCAATGTGCTAATTCTACAGAGTACTGGACACTGCTGGAATAAACACCTTTGTATTGCATCAGCTGAATAACAACATGTTGTGACAAGTAGAGTCGATCAGCCTTTCTGACATTATTGGCATTCTCATTGGCGAAGTCCTTCATGAAGCTGAGGGTGACCAACTAAGGGCTACCCAGAAATCTATAAACTGAAATAATAGCAGTTATGGGGATTCCAGAGCCTGCCAATTTGATCCCCCCTCCCCTCACACCAGTGCCAACCAGGAACCAGAAAGAGGTGGTATCAGTAAATGAATGACAGAAACACACAATATTTGCAAGACCTGTGTCTTGTCCATTTGTAGGCAACATGAGAAAACTAAATGGTTGTGCTTTCAGTGCGAGTCAGAATAAATGACAGAAGACTGAAGAAAGTATTACCTATCTTAGCCTAATTGTACATAGGCGTTTACTTATTGTTTGAGTGTTTATTTTGTAACAGTATGACTTTACCTATATCTCTCCATATTTAAAAATACTGTACTTCATTATTTTACGAAACTATGAAAACAAAACACTGTACCAAAAATGAGATGGGTCAAAAAGGCCAGAGGTCATACAACATTTCATGGCATTTCAAGTTGTTGAGTGAAGGTTAAGCAATCTGCACATAGCAGACTAATGACTGTTTCAAAGTAGGACAGTAGTATGTGGTGTGAGCAAAAAAACAAAATGATATAGTCAACTTACAAGGGAATTTTCCCAAGTGTAAATAAATTATCTTTATGGAACTTGGCGGCTGTAGAGAGCGGTCAAAATAATACAATACATATTTTTTCAATTTTGCTCAGTTTCACTTTTAAGGGGTCAAACACACTCCAAAAGGTAATTTGACACATTAGATTTAGAGGAAATTTCTTCGAAACCATGATACATGAAAAATATGTTTAAATGTAATAAGCATTTTTGAAAACTGTACAACCAATTTTTCTAGTAATTTGAAATTTTGCAAAATGCTCCACCCCATTAATCAATTTTGAAAAATGAAAACTTTTGTTACATCACAAATTAAAGAACCTTTCAGGTCACATCCATTCATTTGTAATAAAACTGGTTTCCAAAGTACCATTTTTGGAGAATAAGCTATACACAATGTTCTGTCTGAGTGTTTTCAACATACCTAATTAAAATTTCTAGATGTTCACTATTATTCTAATTTTGCATTTTACATACATTTGTTTGATGTTTTAAACTGTTATTTTACTTTTTAAATTCATGTCTTCTTTGTTAACCATTTCACATAAATTTATTTTGTTAAGTGAAATAGTAAGTAACTTCTTCTTTGATCACTTCTGCCAATTATTTTCTGGTCATCATCTCCAATAGGTTTTCTTTCCGAATTCATTCTCTCTCAGTAAAAGCAACTATACGTGAGCTTAAAACCAAGTAAAATGACAAAGGAGCTAAAAGAATGGCACAGGGAGGATTCGCTGGCTGACCACTTAAAAATCATCCGGTTAACACACAAAACCATAACCATCTCCCTAAAATCATGAGAAAAATGCTGGATAGTACATAAAACTTTAAAACTCAAACCACATTCACTTGCACGTTGATTAACGTACAGGGCGCGCGCGCGCACACACACACACACACACACACACACACACACACACACACACACACTTACTGCAGAAACCTGGAAACCCAACTTTGCAGTCCATTCCTCTAACCTCCGCACTGAGAGTTGCGACTGATTACTTGCTGTTGCAACACTGGAGGAGAAACAGAAAACTACAAAATTGTCCACAAATAAGGAGTACTGTATATGACTCTACTGCAGACATGATGCTGTTTATGGCTATGGAAAAGAGGGTCACACTTAAAACACTGCCCTCAGGGACACCATTCCCCTGCTCAAAACAATCTGACAGCGAGTCACCAACTCAGGTCCTAAAAAAATCACTGATACAGGAAAGACCTTATGAAGATGGTGAGGTGGTGACGAAATCCTCATTGATGCAGTTGCACAAGAATACTGCATCTCCAAGTAGTGTCATATGGCTTACTGATATCAAAGAAAATGCCAATACAGTGATGTTTACATAGGAAAGCCTACTGAACAGCCACCTCTAGCTGGGTCAGATTGTTGACAGTGGACCAAAATTTCCAGAATCCACACAGAGTGGCTAAGAAGTTGCCTCGTCTCTAATAACCAGCCAATATTACTGTTAACCATTCATTCCAGGGTCTTTCCTATACAGTTCATTAAGGCGATGCTCTGGTAAATAATAGGACATGTGCAGCCCTTTCTTGGTTTGAGGAGAGGTATCAAAATTGCCTCTTCATGAGTTTAGGAAGTGACCTGTCTGTCATATCAAATTAAAATATTTGAGGATGATTCCTTTTGACATTACTGGCAAATGTCTAAGCATGCAGTGCCGGATTTCGTTGCAACTGGTTGCAGTACCATGAGTCTCAGACAGCACCAATTCCAGCTTCCACATGGAGAATGTAAAGCTGTAAATCTTCAAATTGTTGGACCTGAAGTCCAACTTGTCCCTCTCTACATTTGCAGAGTAGTGACAAAATGCCGGATTCTGGCTTACACTGGCAGTAGCTTTGCAAATTGAGCATCGAGTGACATTTCTGGGCACTGTCTGGAGACACACCTATTTCAGCAATGCAGCTATTGTTACACAACCATGTTTTCCAGGAATCATCCTCATGACCTCTCATACTTTTGTGGAACAAATGGAATGATTAATGGAGTGCAGGAACACTTGCCATGACCTCTTCTTGCTCTCCTTAATTATGCATAAAGCCCTGACTCTCATGCCTTTAAAAGGAAGTGAAGTTGTCTGCTTTACGGCAACATTAAAACCACACCTGTCCTGGATTGCTGAACAACACTCATCTCTGTCTACCAAGGTACAGGTCACTTCCCCAAGATGACCTGCAGACTTATGGATGGATAAGTCAGCAGCATGATGGATCACTTGCATGATGTGGTCTGCCCATTCCTGTAAGCTATCATGGTATTCAAACACAGTCAACTGACTGAACAGCACCCAGTTAGCTCTGCTGATCATCCATTTCGGTGGCTTCTGTGCAAGCAAGCAATCCTTCATCCAGTAGGTGGATCCACAGTGGGGACTGGTCACCAAAATGAAGGTCTTCAGTTGCTTCCCACTGTGCTGAATATGCAAGGGCTGGAGAGCAGAAAGAGAGGTCAATGGCTGAGGATGACCCAGTAGCAGCCAAGTAAACATGGGGTCTAAAATGCATACCTTCAGAGCTATGAGCAGGTCTACAAGGTGAGTCAAAAAAGACTTTACAACTTTGGAATGATAAAGAAATTTACTGAGATAACTTTTAGAATTGGTAGATGTGTCATTTTGTACAAACAAGGTCAAATTTTATTCACATACTGCATCAGTAGCCCATTCCTCCCCCACGAGCACCAGTGCAGTGCTCAGTTAGAACGGCTGCTTACATGGGTGCATAACATGCTTGCTGTGTTTTTTGGTTTCACGAAAAAAAAAAAAAAAAAAAAAAAAAACTCTGCAACAATTGTTCTGCGTAAATTTCTCACTCTGGAACACATTTGTGACAGTCTCAAACTTAATGTGTTTTGTGCCCTTTAACACATTGAAAGTGCATGGCCCTTTCTTCATGGAGAAAACTGACATTGATATTGCGTATCAGGATATGCTTGAAAACTTTAATTTCACAGATCGATGAAGATTTGTTTTTTTTTTTTTGTGGTTTTAGGGCGCAAAACTGCTAAGGTCATTAGCGCCCGGTCCGGGACTTAAGAAACAGTAAAAAACCTAAAATAGAAACCAGCAGCAGTGGAAACGAAAGTCATAAAATTGGAGAAACTAAAAGCAGAAGGAAGGCTTAAAAATCCACTACAGAAAGGGGTTGGGTATCCCAAAAAAAAAAAAAAACTTCAAATGACTGACGTAATTTCACTGGCACGAATGAACTCTAGAATGCGATCGGCCAATCGCGTGTCATCTGCTAAAATTGATGATATATCAGGCGACAGCTGTAAACGGGCGCGTAACGGAGTAAAATAGGGGCACTCAATTAAAAGGTGTCTTACCGTCCACAACTAAGAGCAGTGGAGACAGAGTGGGGGAGGATCGCCGCTTAAAAGATGTCGATGGCTCAAAAGACAGTGCCCTATCCGGAGTCTAGTTAAAATTACCTCCTCCCGACGACGCGTTCGGGAGGAAGAAGTCCAAGCACAAGGAAGAGTTTTTACGTCCCGCAATTTATTTTGGGGAAGTGTCGACCAGTGCGCGCGCTATAAATGAACAACACGACGACATAAAACGCTCCGGAGATCGGCGACGGGAATCGACTGAATTGCTGGCCGAAGAAGAGAGACTGCAGCCTTGGCTGCAATATCGGCCGCCTCATTCCCGCAGATACCAACGTGTCCCGGGAGCCAGAGGAACGCCACCGAGACGCCCCCCAGGTGGAGCAAGCACAGACAGTCTTGAATCCGGTGGACCAGAGGGTGCACAGGGTAAAGAGCTTGGAGACTGAGGAGAGAGCTGAGAGAATCTGAGCAGATAACGTACTGTATCCGCTGATGGCGGCGGATGTAGTGGACAGCCTGGAGAACAGCATAAAGCTCCGCAGTATAGACCGAACACTGGTCGGGAAGCCGAAAGTGATTTGGGGTGTTGCCAACAACATAGGCACTCCCTACACCAAACTATGTTTTCGAGCCATCGGTGTAAATAAATGTGGCTTCCGTCATTTGTGCACATAGAGCAGCAAATGCCCGACGATAAACAAGTGAAGGGGTACCATCCTTGGGAAATCGACAGAGGTCACGGAGCAGGTAGATCCGGGGACGGAGCCAAGGCGGTGCTGTACCCCAAGTTGTCAAGAAGGTTTTAGGAAAGCGGAAGGAAAGAGAATGGAGCAGTTGACGGAAGCGGACTCCCGGTGGTAGTAGGGAGGAGGGGCGGCCTGCATACCCTACATCAAAGGAGGCATCGAAAAATATATCATGGGCTGGATTAGCAGGCATGGAAGACAGATGGCTGGCATAACGACTCAGAAGGACTGCTCTCCGATTGGACAGCGGAGGTTCAACAGTCTCAGCATAAAGGCTTTCCACAGGGCTGGTGTAAAAAGCTCCAGACACTAAACGTAATCCACGGTGGTGGATAGAGTCGAGACGCCGAAGAATAGACGGCCGAGCAGAGGAGTAGACTGTGCTTCCATAGTCCAATTTCGAGTGCACTAAGGCGCGATAGAGGCAGAGAAGGACCACTCGGTCCGCTCCCCAGGAGGTACCATTCAGGACACAGAGGGTGTTGAGGGATCACAGACAGCGAGCTGAAAGATACGAAATGTGGGAGGACCAGCAGAGTTTTCTGTCAAACATAAGACCCAAGAATTTAGCGACGTCTAAAAATGGAAGGTTGACAGGTCCTAGATGTAAGGAGGGTGGAAGAAACTCCTTTCGTCGCCAAAAATTAACACAAACGGTCTTACTGGGAGAGAAACGGAAGCCGGTTTCGATGCTCCAAGAGTGGAGGCGATCGAGACATCCTTGAAGATGCCGTTCAAGAAGGCTGGTCCATTGAGAGCTGTAGTAGATCGCAAAATCGTCCACAAAGAGGGAGCCCGAGACATCAGGAAGGAGACAATCCATAATTGGATTGATGGCAATGGCAAATAGTACCACACTCAGCACGGAGCCCTGGGGTACCCCGTTTTCTTGGGAGAAAGTACGGGAGAGAGTAGTGTTCACCCGCACCCTAAATGTGCGTTCTGCCATAAATTCGCGAAGAAAAAGGGGCAGCCGACCTCGAAAGCCCCAAGAGAACAGTGTGCGGAGGATACCTGTCCTCCAACAGGTATCGTATGCTCTCTCCAGATCAAAAAATATTGCTACTGTTTGGCGTTTCCGGAGAAAATTATTCATGATATAAGTGGAGAGAGCAACAAGATGGTCAACGGCAGAACGATGCTTTCGGAATCCGCATTGGGCAGGTGTTAAAAGACTGCGGGACTCCAGCCACCACGCTAGACGGTAATTCACCATACGCTCCAAAACCTTACATACACTACTCGTGAGAGAAATGGGGCAATAGCTAGAGGGGAGATGTTTGTCCTTTCCAGGTTTTGGAACAGGAACGACGATAGCTTCCCGCCATCGTCTGGGAAAAGTACTGTCGGTCCAAATTCGATTATAAAGGCGAAGGAGGTAATGCAGACTAAGGGTTGATAAATGCAGCAACATTTGGACGTGGATACCATCCGATCCTGGGGCGAAGGAGCGAGAAGAAGAGAGTGCATAATGGAGTTCCCGCATGGAGAAAACAGTATTATAGCTTTCAAGATTGTGAGAGGAGAAAGCAAGAGGTTGCACTTCCGCTGCACGTTTCTTCGAGAGAAACGCTGGCGGGTAATTGGAAGAGCTCGAAATCTCAGCAAAGTGCTGACCCAACGAGTTAGAAATTGCGACGGGGTCCACGAATGTATCATGCGCGACAGTGAGCCCAGAGACCGGGGAGAAACTAGGCGCGCCTGAGAACCGTCGAAGCCGACTCCAAACTTCCGAGGAGGGAGTGAAGGTGTTAAATGAGCTAATAAAGAATTTCCAGCTTGCCTTCTTGCTATCGCGGATGACGCGACGGCATCGCGCACGGAGCTGCTTATAGCGGATACAGTTGGCCAAAGTAGGATGGTGACGGAAAATGCGAAGAGCACGTCGCCGCTCACGTATTGCGTCACGGCATGCCTCGTTCCACCACGGAACCGGGGGGCGCCGGGGCAATTCGGAGGTGCGTGGTATTGAACGTTCCGCAGCTGTAAGGATAACGTCGGTAATGTGTGTGACCTCATCGTCGACGCTGGGAAAGCGACGGTCATCGAATGTCGCGAGAGACGAAAAAAGTGTCCAATCGGCTTGGGCAAACTTCCAGCGTCGCGGGCGCATATATGGCAGTTGAGGCTGCAGTCTAAGGACACATGGAAAGTGGTCACTCGAGTGTGTATCATCAAGGGCGAACCATTCGAAGCGCCGAGCTAGCGGAATAGTACCGACCGCAAGGACCAAATGAGATAAATTTGTCGTGGAGGCAGACAAAAATGTGGGGACCCCAGTGTTGAGGCAAACTAGATCCGCTTGGTGGAAGACGTCTAGCAACAGTGAGCCATGTGGACAAGGATGTGGAGATCCCCAAAGTGGGTGGTGGGCATTGAAGTCCCCAACCAGCAAATAGGGGGGTGGAAGCTGACCAAGAAGATGAAGGAGATCAGCTCGTGCCATTGGTGTGGACGATGGAATGTATACAGTACAAAGAGAGAATGCGTATCCTGAAAGGGAAAGACGGACGGCGACAGCTTGGAAGGAAGTGTTTAAGGGGATTGGGTGATAATAGAGAGTATCATGGAGAAAAATCATGAGTCCTCCACGGGCTGGAGTGCCTTCAACAGAGGGGAGATCATATCTGACGGACTGAAAATGAGGGAGAACAAAGCGGTCATGGGGACGCAGCTTTGTTTCCTTAAGACAGAAGATGACCGGCGAGTAGGATCGTAAGAGGATCGACAATTCATCCCTATTGGCTCGAATGCCGCGGATATTCCAGTGGATAATGGACATGGGGTGAACAGAAAATGGAGGAATGTGACCAAAGTTGCTGTCAACTCAAAGACTGCTCGGAGCTAGCGACCGACAGCATGGAATGGCATTCAGCCGAAGGCAGAAGATCCTGATCCATAGGTTGGTCAGGAGCAGCTCCTGCCACCAGCGATCGGCCGGTTGACCGGCCACCAGCAGTGCGCCTCGGCGACACAGAAGACGGCCGAGGGCGATTTCCGTCAGGTGGTGCTGTAGATGGGACACGCCTTGGCGGAGAAGGGGAGGAACTGCGTTTCTTTGTAGCCTTCTTGGAAATATGATGTTTAGATGAAGGAGGAACCAATGGTTGGGAAGTTGCGGTACGTAAAAACTCTTCACAAGTATGCTCTTTTTTGGAAGGCTTGGTGTCTGACTTTAGGGCTCAAGATTTAGCAGAACCCGATGAAGGGTGAGCCATAGAGTGGGCAGGCGAAAGTGGTGAGGTTGAACAGGCGATCTTTGTGCTGGCCGATCTGACGACCGTGGCACTAAAGGTGAGGTCGCAAGTCTGCGTGGCCGCCTCCTTTGTTGGCCGAGGAGAAGCAAGGACAGTGCTGTATTTTCCTGTCTGAGGCACGGTGGGCTGGCGACTGGCAAATAATTTTCGAGCAGCAAAGGTCGACACCTTTTCCTTCACTCTTATTTCCTGGATGAGCTTTTCGTCCTTAAAAAAGGGGCAATCTCGAGAGGAAGCAGCGTGGTCACCCATACAGTTGATGCAGCGAGGGGATGGAGGTGGACAAGCACCCTCATGGGCATCCTTGCCACACGTAACACATTTGGCCGGATTGGAACAGGACTGGCTGGTGTGATTGAACCGCTGACACCGATAGCAACGCGTAGGGTTTGGGACATAAGGGCGAACGGAAATTATCTCATAACCTGCTTTGATTTTCGATGGGAGTTGAACTTTGTCAAATGTCAAGAAGACAGTGCGCGTTGGAATGATGTTCGTGTCAACCCTTTTCATAAAACTATGAACAGCCGTTACACCCTGGTCAGACAGGTAGTGCTGAATTTCTACGTCAGACAATCCATCGAGGGAGCGTGTATAAACGACTCCACGCGAGGAATTTAAGGTACGGTGCGGGTCCACCCGGACAGGGAAAGTGTGGAGCAGAGAAGTACGCAGCAATTTTTGTGCCTGGAGGGCACTGACTGTTTCTAACAACAGGGTGCCATTCCGTAATCTGGAACAAGACTTTACAGGACCTGCAATTGCGTCGACACCTTTCTGAATAATGAAAGGGTTGACCGTGGAGAAGTCGTGACCTTCGTCAGACCAAGAAACAACAAGGAACTGTAGCAACGATGGAAGAACTGTCTGTGGCTGAGACTCAGTGTACTTACGTTTGTGAGCAGACATAGTGAAAGGTGAGGAAACCATTGCGGAAGAATCCCCCACGATTACCAGCGTCTCCGATGGCGTGCTCCTCCCTTGTGGGGGCCCTCACTGAGGGCACTCCCGCCTTAGGTGATTGTTCACACCTCAGGTCACACCTCCCGACAAACGGACGGAGGGACCAATTGGCACTTGCGGAAGGTATCAGCTCGGGTAATCACCCCTCCCTGGGCCTGGCCGTTACCAGGGGGTACGTACGTGTCCTACCTGTCTACCCGGGGTGGGGAATTACGCGTTACCCCGTCACCAGCTACGCATGGAAGTGCGTGGGTCGGCCTTCAGACATGCACAGGGAGGAAAAAAGAGAAAGGGAAAGGAAAGAAGAGGGGTCTCAAACGCCGCAGCAGAGGAAAGTGCAGAGAGAAGCGGGAAGGAAAAGAGAAGGACAGAGGAAGGACGAAGACTTGCAAGTACAGAAAGCAAGGAATTTTAACAGTTTAGAGCGTCCGTCTCCGGACGTAGGCACAAACCATACTCCCAGAGGGGGAGAAAGGGAAGGAAAGAGCCAGAGGTGACGGGGGGGGGGGGGGGGGGGGGGCAAAGATGGGGGAGGGGGAAGGATGAGGAAAGGGAAGGTATGCAGCCCGGAAAGGAAGGAGGGCCACATTAGCTCGGGGTCCCGTGCTCGCTACGCACGTGTCCACAAAAGAGTTGTGAACCCCCTGGGGGGGATCTTTTTTTTTTTTTTTTTTTTTTTTTTTTTTTTTTTTTTTTTTTTTGTTGTGGTTTTAGGGCGCAAAACTTCTATGGTCATTAGCGCCCAGCCCGTGACCTAAGACAGTAAAAAACCGAAATTTAAAACCAGCAGCAATGGGAACAAAGTCAGAAAATTGGAGAAACTAAAAATAGAAGACTGCTTAAAAATCCACTACAGAAAGGGGGTGATTGTCCCCAAAAAAAGCTTCAAATGACTGACGTCATTTCACTGTCACTAATAAACTGTAGAACGCGGTCGGCGGAGCGCGTGTCATCTGCTAAAATCGACGATAGATCAGGCGATAGCTGTAGACGGGAGCGTAACGGATTAAAATAGGGGCATTCAATTAAAAGGTGTCTTACCGTCCACAGCTGAGAGCAGTGGGGACAGAGTGGGGGAGGATCGCCGCTTAAAAGATGTCTATGGCTAAAACGACAATGCCCTATCCGGAGTCTAGCTAAAATTACCTCCTCCCGACGACGCGTTCGGGAGGAAGAGGTCCAAGCGCAAGGAAGGCTTTTCACTTCCTGCAATTTATTACAGGGAAGTGCCGACCAATGGGCATGCCATAAATGAGCAACATGGCGACATAAATCGTTCCGAAGATCGGTGAAGGGAAGCGACTGAATAGCTGGCCGAGGAAGAGAGACTGCGGCCTTGGCCGCTATATCGGCCGCCTCATTCCCACAGATACCAGCGTGTCCCGGGAGCCAGAGGAACGCCACTGAGACGCCCCTCAGGTGAAGCAAGCGCAGACAGTCCTGAATCCGGTGGACCAGAGGGTGCACAGGGTAAAGAGCTTGGAGACTGAGGAGAGAGCTGAGAGAATCTGAGCAGATAACGTACTGTATCCGCTGATGGCGGCGGATGTAGTGGACAGCCTGGAGAACAGCGTAAAGCTCCGCAGTATAAACCGAACACTGGTCGGGAAGCCGAAAGCGATTTGGGGTGTCGCCAACAATATAGGCACTCCCTACACCTAACGATGTTTTCGAGCCGTCGGTGTAAATAAATGTGGCGTCCGTCATTTCTGCACATAGAGCAGCAAATGCCCGACGATAAACAAGTGTAGGGGTACCATCTTTGGGAAATTGACAAAGGTCACGGAGCAGGCAGATCCGGGGACGGAGCCAAGGCGGCGCTGTACCCCAAGTTGTCAGGAAGGGTTTAGGAAAGCGGAAGGAAAGAGAATGGAGCAGTTGACGGAAGCGGACTCCCGGGGGTAGTAGGGAGGAGGGGCGGCCTGCATACCCTACATCAAAGGAGGCGTCGAAAAAAAGGTCGTGGGCTGGATTAGCAGGCATGGAAGACAGACGGCTAGCATAACGACTCAGGAGGACTGCTCGCCGATTGGACAGCGGAGGTTCAGCAGTCTCAGCATAAAGGCTTTCCACAGGGCTAGTGTAAAAAGCTCCAGACACTAAACGTAATCCACGGTGGTGGATAGAGTCGAGACGCCGAAGAATAGACGGCCGAGCAGAGGAGTAGACTATGCTTCCATAATCCAATTTCGAGCGCACTAAGGCGCGATAGAGGCGGAGAAGGACCACTCGGTCCGCTCCCCAGGAGGTACCATTCAGGACACGGAGGGTGTTAAGTGATCGCAGACAGCGAGCCGAAAGATAAGAAACGTGGGAGGACCAGCATAGTTTTCTGTCAAACATAAGACCCAAGAATTTAGCGACGTCTGAAAACGGAAGGTTGACAGGACCTAGATGTAAGGAGGGCGGAAGAAACTCCGTACGTCGCCAAAAATTGACACAAACGGTCTTACTGGGTGAAAAACGGAAGCCAGTTTCGATGCTCCACGAGTGGAGGCGATCGAGACATCCTTGAAGACGTCGTTCAAGAAGGCTGGTCCGTTGAGAGCTGTAGTAGATCGCAAAATCGTCCACAAAGAGGGAGCCCGAGACATCAGGAGGGAGACAATCCATAATTGGATTTATGGCGATGGCAAACAGTACAACACTCAGCACGGATCCCTGGGGTACCCCG
The DNA here is from genome assembly GCF_023864275.1 of Schistocerca cancellata. NCBI lineage: Eukaryota > Metazoa > Arthropoda > Insecta > Orthoptera > Acrididae > Schistocerca > Schistocerca cancellata. Next base: position 780,117,505 of record NC_064629.1, on the reverse strand, counting down.
TTTTCTTGGGAGAAAGTACGGGAGAGAGTAGTGTTCACCCGCACCCGAAAAGTGCGCTCTGCCATAAATTCGCGAAGAAAAAGGGGCAGCCGGCCTCGAAAGCCCCAAGAGAACAGTGTGCGGAGGATGCCTGTCCTCCAACAGGTATCGTATGCTCTCTCCAGATCAAAAAATATTGCTACCGTTTGGCGTTGCCGGAGAAAATTGTTCATGATATAAGTGGAGAGAGCGACAAGATGGTCAACTGCAGAACGATGCTTCCGAAATCCGCATTGGGCTGGTGTTAAAAGGCTGCGGGATTCCAGCCACCAAGCTAAACGGTAATTCACCATACGCTCCAAAACCTTACAGACACTACTCGTGAGAGAAATGGGGCGATAGCTAGAGGGGAGATGTTTGTCCTTTCCAGGTTTCGGAACGGGAACGACAATAGCTTCCCGCCACCGTCTGGGAAAGGTGCTGCCGGTCCAAATTCGATTATAAAGGCGAAGGAGGTAACGCAGACTATGGGTGGATAAATGCAGCAACATTTGGACATGGATACCATCCGGTCCTGGGGCGGAGGAGCGAGAAGATGAGAGGGCATGTTGGAGTTCCCGCATGGAGAAAACAGTATTGTAGTTTTCGTGATTTTGGGAGGAGAAAGCAAGAGGTCGCACTTCCGCTGCACGTTTCTTCGGGAGAAACGCTGGCGGGTAATTTGAAGAGCTCGAAATCTCAGCAAAGTGCTGACCCAACGAGTTAGAAATTGCGACGGGGTCCACTAAGGTATCATGCGCGACAGTGAGCCCAGAAACCGGGGAGAAACTAGGCGCGCCTGAGAACCGTCGAAGCCGACTCCAAACTTCCGAGGAGGGAGTGAAGGTGTTAAATGAGCTAATAAAGAATTTCCAGCTTGCCTTCTTGCTATCGCGGATGACGCGACGGCATCGCGCACGGAGCTGCTTATAGCGGATACAGTTGGCCAAAGTAGGATGGTGACGGAAAATGCGAAGAGCACGTCGCCGCTCACGTATTGCGTCACGGCATGCCTCGTTCCACCAAGGAACTAGGGGGCGCCGGGGCAATTCGGAAGTGCGTGGTATTGAACGTTCCGCAGCTGTAAGGATAACGTCGGTAATGTGTGTGACCTCATCGTCGACGCTGGGAAAGCGACGGTCATCGAATGTCGCGAGAGACGAAAAAAGTGTCCAATCGGCTTGGGCAAACTTCCAGCGTCGCGGGCGCATATATGGCAGTTGAGGCTGCAGTCTGAGGACACATGGAAAGTGGTCACTCGAGTGTGTATCATCAAGGGCGAACCATTCGAAGCGCCGAGCTAGCGGAACAGTACCGACCGCAAGGTCCAAATGAGATAAGGTTGTCGTGGAGGCAGACAAAAATGTGGGGACCCCAGTGTTGAGGCAAACTAGATCCGCTTGGTGGAAGACGTCTAGCAATACGGAGCCACGTGGACAAGGGTGTGGAGATCCCCAAAGCGGGTGGTGGGCATTGAAGTCCCCAACCAGCAAATAGGGGGGTGGAAGCTGACCAAGAAGATGAAGGAGATCAGCTCGTGCCATTGGTGTGGACGATGGAATGTATACAGTACAAAGAGAGAACGTGTATCCGGAAAGTGAAAGACGGACGGCGACAGCTTGGAAGGAAATGTTTAAGGGGATTGGGTGATAATGGAGAGTATCACGGAGAAGAATCATGAGTCCTCCATGGGCTGGAGAGCCTTCAACAGAGGGGAGATCATATCGGACAGACTGAAAATGAGGGAGAACAAAGCGGTCATGGGGACGCAGCTTTGTTTCCTGAAGACAGAAGATGACCGGCGAGTAGGAGCGTAAGAGGACCGACAATTCATCCCGATTGGCTCGAATGCCGCGGATATTCCAGTGGATAATGGACATGGGGTGAAAAGAGAATGGAGGAATGTGACCAAAGTTGCTGTCAACTCAAAGACTGCTCGGAGCTAGCAACCGACAGCATGGAATGGCATTCAGCCGAAGGCAGAAGATCCTGATCCATAAGTTGGTCAGGAGCAGTCCCTGCCACCAGCGATCGGCCGGTTGACCGGCCACCAGCAGTGCGCCTCGGCGACACAGAAGATGGCCGAGGGCGATTTCCGCCAGGTGGTGCTGTAGAGGGGGCACGCCTTGGCGGAGAAGGAGAGGAACTGGGTTTCTTTGCAGCCTTCTTGGAAGAATGTTGTTTAGAGGAAGGAGGAACCGATGGTTGTGAAGCTGCGGTCCGTAAAAACTCTTCACGAGTATGCTCTTTTTTCGAAGACTTGGCGTCCGACTTTTGGGCTCGAGATGTAGCAGAACCCGACGAAGGGTGAGCCATAGAGTGGGCAGGCGAAAGTGGTGAGGTTGAACGAGCGATCTTTGCGCTGGCCGATCTGACGACCGTGGTACTAAAGGTGAGGTCGCAAGTCTGCGTGGCCGCCTCCTTTGTTGGCCGGGGAGAAGCAAGGACAGTGCTGTATTTTCCTGTCTGAGGCACGGTGGGCTTGCGACTGGCGAATAATTTTCGAGCAGCAAAGGTCGACACCTTTTCCTTCACCCTTATTTCCTGGATGAGCTTCTCATCCTTAAAAACGGGGCAATCTCGAGAGGAAGCAGCGTGGTCACCCATACAGTTGATGCAGCGAGGGGATGGAGGTGGACAAGCACCCTCATGGGCATCCGTGCCACACGTAACACATTTGGCTGGATTGGAACAGGACTGGCTGGTGT